>NC_141612.1:1906342-2206342 GCF_047967505.1 Dipteris shenzhenensis
TCACTTTTTGCCTCCATTCTCTTCTTCATTCTGAGCCCCATACAAACACTCCTCCCTCTCCATCGACCACCACCTTACTCCCATCCTCACATTGTAAGTGACTTCGAGCCCATCTCGCAGCGATAACCTACCACACCCCATCGTCCATTGTTCCACAACAATCCCGTTACATCAAGAAAGACTTGGAGAGCATTCAGGTGACCACTTCTCCCTCCTTTTCGATTTTCCGTGTGTCTAGTTTTTGCTCTTTTTTTCCCCCTCCCCATCTCCACCACCCCTCCCCCTCCCCCCTCCATTTCACCACCCCCCTCCCCCTCCATCTCCCTCCCCCTCCCCCCTTCCATCTCCCCCTCCCCCTCTCCCCCTCCATCTCCCCTCCCCCCTCCCCTCCCCCTCCATCTCCCCCTCCCCCCTCCTCCTCCATCTCCCCCCCTCCCTCCATCTCCATCTCCCCTCCCCCTCCATTCTCCCCCTCCCCCTCCCCCTCCATCTCCACCTCCCCCTCCATCTCCCCCTCCCCCCCCCCTCCCCCTCCATCTCCCTCCCTCCCTCTCCCCCTCCCCACCATCCCCTCCCCCCTCCCCCTCCATCTCCACCTCCCCCTCCCCCTCCATCTCCACCACCACCTCCCCCTCCCCCTCCATCTCACCTCCCCCCCCCCCTCCCCCTCCATCTCCCCTCCCCCTCCTCCTCCCCCTCCCCCTCCCCCTCCACCTCCCCCCTCCCCCTCCCCCCTCCATCTCCCCCTCCCCCCTCCCCCCTCCATCTCCACCTCCCCCTCCCCCTCCCCCCTCCATCTCCCCCTCCCCTTCCATCTCCACCACCACCTCCCCTCTCCACCTCCCCCTCCATCTCTACCTCCCCCTCCCCCTCCCCCCTCCATCTCCCCCCACCCCCCCCTCCCCCCTCCCCCTCCATCTCCACCCCCCCTCCCTCCCCCCCTCCATCTCCACCTCCCCCTCCCCCCTCCCCCTCCCATTCCACCACCCCCACCACCTCCCCCTTTCACTCTCTCTCTCTTTCTTTCTCTCTCTATCCCTCCCCCTTTCTCTTTCTATCTCTCTCTTTCCCTCTCTCTCTCTCTCTCTCTCTCTCTCTCTCTCTCTCTCTCTCTCAATCTCTCTCTAACCCACCCTATCTCTCTTTCTCTCTCTCTTACTCTCTCTCCCCCTCCCCCTCTCTCTCTCTCTCTCTCTCCCCATACCCCCCCTCTCTCTCTCCCACCCTCCCCCTCTCTCTCTCTCTCTCTCTCTCTCTCTCTTTCCCATACCCCCCTCTCTCTCTACCACCCTCCCCCTCTCTCTCTCTCTCTTCCCCATACCCCTCTCTCTCTACCACCCTCCCCCCCTCTCTCTCTCTCTTCCCCATTTTCCCCCCCTCTCTCTCTACCACCCTCCCCCCCCCTCTCTCTCTCTCTCTCTCTCTCTCTCTCTCTCTCTCTCTCTCTCTCTCTCTCCCCCCCTTAACCCCCCTCCCTCTATTTCGCCCCCCCTCTCTCTCTCTCTCCCCCCCTTACCCCCCCCCTCTATAAACCCCCACTCTTGGTAACCCCCCCCGGCCCCCCCCGTGGCGGCACTCCACAGAGCCATCGCGACCCACCCCCCGTCACCCTTGCGTGCGCAGCGCCAGCCCCCGATGCTGC
Source organism: Dipteris shenzhenensis (assembly GCF_047967505.1). NCBI lineage: Eukaryota > Viridiplantae > Streptophyta > Polypodiopsida > Gleicheniales > Dipteridaceae > Dipteris > Dipteris shenzhenensis. The sequence continues at coordinate 1,907,985 of NC_141612.1, forward strand.
GTCGACGATGCCTACCCCGCCAGTCCCGCCCTCATGGCCCGTCCCCCGACCGCCTCGGTCGCCCAACCCCACCAGCCACCCCCGCCCCCGCCCCCCACCCAACCCTGCCAGCCACCCTCGGCTACGCCCCTGCTCACCGCCCCCTCGTCGTCCACCCCGCCCCCTCGCCCCCGCTCACTGCCTCGCTCACCACCCTCGCTCACCCCCCTCGCTCTCCGCCCTCGCTCACCCCTGGCGGCACACAGTGCCACCCCGCGATGCCCCTCCCCGCTCTCTGCCCCTCACCCCCCGCCCCTCACCCCCTGCCCTCCCTCTCCCCTCACCCCCGGTCTTCGCCCCTCATCCCTCGCTCTCCGCCCCTCACCCCGGTTCCCCCCCGCCCCTCACCCCTCGCCCTCCCTCTCCCCTCACCCCCCTCCGCCTGTGCAAACACCCCCCTGTGCAACCCCCCCTGCGCTCCTCTCTCTCTCTTTCTCTCTCAATCTCTCTCTAACCCACCCTATCTCTCTTTCTCTCTCTCTTACTCTCTCTCCCCCTCCCCCTCTCTCTCTCTCTCTTCCCCATACCCCCCCTCTCTCTCTCTCCCACTCTCCCCCTCTCTCTCTCTCTCTCTTCCCATACCCCCCTCTCTCTCTACCACCCTCCCCCTCTCTCTCTCTCTCTCTCTTTCCCCATACCCCCCTCTCTCTCTACCACCCTCCCCCCCCTCTCTCTCTCTCTCTTCCCCATTTCCCCCCTCTCTCTCTACCACCCTCTCTCTCTCTCTCTCTCTCTCTCTCTCTCTCTCTCTCTCTCTCTCTCTCTCCCCCTTACCCCCCCTCTCTCTATTTCCTCCCCCTCTCTCTCTCTCTCTCTCCCCCTTACCCCCCTGTAACCCCCCCTGGCCCGCCCCACGGCGGTGCTCCGCAGAGCCGCCGCGACCGACCCCCCATCACCCCTGCGTGCACAGCGCCAACCCCGACGCCAATCCCGCCCCCGCGACCGTCCCCCAGTCGCCCCCGTCGCCCAACCCCGCCAGCCACCCCCTGCCCAACCTCGCCAGCCACCCCCGGCTATGCCCCCGCTCACCGCCCCCTCGCCGCCTGCCCCGCCCCTGCTCACCGCCCCCCTCCTCGCTCACCGCCCCTGCTCACCCCCCTCGCTCTCTGCCCCTGCTCGCCCCCGGCGGCGCACACAGTGCCGCCCCGCGACGCCCCGCCCCCGCTCACCCCCCCGCTCTCTGCCCCTCACCCCCCGCCCCTCACCCCCGCCCCTCCCTCTCCCCTCACCCCTCGCTCTCTGCCCCTCACCCCCCGCTCTTCGCCCCTCACCGCCCGTTCCCCCCCGCCCCTCACCCCCCGCCCTCCCTCTCCCCTCACCCCCTGCACAGAACCCCCCCCCCCTCCGCCTGTGCAAACACCCCCCCCCCCCCCCCCCCCCCGCGGCCGCCGTCGTCGGGAAGCCCCCACAGGGGGAAAAAAAAACCCTAACCTACAACTAACCTTAGGTTAGTTACTAACTACGGTTAGGTTAGTTGGTTAACCTAGGTTAGGTTAGGTTAGTTGGTTACCCTAGGCTAGTTAGTCTATTAGCTCAGTTAGATTAGGCTAAGCTAGGTTAGTTAGCAGAAACCTAGGCTAGGTTAGTTTTGCCCTTAGTTCAGTTAGTTTTAACCTCAGCTAGGTTAGCTTAACTGTCAGTTAGTTACACTAACTGATTAGTTGAACTAACTATGGTCAGTCTAAGCATCAGTAAATTAGGTTAGACTAAGTGTTACGCTTCTAACTAGACAAATAGGTTAGTTAACCTAACTGGATTAACTTGGTTCCAACCCCTCAGTTGGAATTCAAGTCCATTCACACCACCTTTAGGACCCTCCCCAAGGCAATTTTACCCCTACTTTCACCCCTCATAACTCATCCGTTTGGGACCCAAACTGAACCCCATTTGAACCCAGATTTCACACACAGAAACACCTCGCTACAGGGTATTTTTCCAACCCATTGCACACCATTTTGGCATCCCTCGCACACGTTCATTCATGCCCTCGTGTGGGCCTCATTTTGCACTATTTCACTCGTATTTTCATGCCGTGACCTCCGATTAACAATCCGTCTGCACCGGCATATTTCCCTACACACGTAGGAAAATCTGAGGCACATTATAACCACGACGGTCCCTACACAAACTAACACCACTCTCTCTCTCCTCTCAAAGCTACATCCACACCTGCACTTGGGGTAGCAACACCCTTGGCAAATCTAGCACAATCTGCATGCAACTACGTTCCGGCCAATGCCTTCAACTCCAACGCTCGCCGCATCCGCATATAACTTTGCTACAACAACCACCCCTGCCAATCCTCTACCCCAATCCCCCCCTGAGATTCAACCACTCCCTTTAACTCCTCCACGCCCCAACATGGCTGGACGTCATCATGAAATTGATGGGGATATTGAGCTTGATGCAGAGGCTGACAACTTCTTCCATCGAAGAAATCAGAACAATCAAGGCCGACGCCCCTTGGGAAAACTGGAACTTCCCAAATATAATGGTAGGGGAGACCCAACCCGCTTCCTCCAACATTTTGATGCCGCATGTCGAGCAGGTGGTGATCAACAATCCCATGAAACCAAGGTGGCTTGGTTTCTAATGGCCTTAACTGATGAAGCATCAGAATGGTACCTCGACCTTCTCGTGGAAGAACGCACCACATGGGACCTACTTCAAACCGAATTCAAACGACGTTTTCAAACGGAGAGGCTACAAGATGATCCTACTCTCCAACTCAACAAGATAGAACAAAAGGCCGGAGAGAAGATGTACGCACATACCTAGGAAAGATGAAGAGATTGATCGCCAAATGTGACCCACACCCAGATGCAAAGTACCTCACGGCATGGTTCATAGCAGGTCTAAGAAAGAAAATCCACAAGGATATGAAAAAGATAAGCAGCTATGAAACATTCAGTGCTGCTCATGCGGCAACCATTGACATCGAGGATGGCATGACAGACTCAGACACAAGCAGTGATGACGACAAATCAAAGCGCTCGAAAAAGGGTAAATCAGAGGACACTGCCGAAACATCCAATGAAGATCGCCTAGAGGCCATGACCATGAAGCTGAAAGAAGACATGATGCATGCCATGGATCAAAATCTCCACTTGTCTCAGCCGCCAACTCAAATATATCCACGGCGAGAAAATGTCTAGTGTCCACACTACTTGGCAAATCATATAGCAAATGAGTGCCCAGTCCTAAGAGCCAGGATCACTGCACAAGCAAATCCACCACCATGGTTGTGGTGTCATATCTGTGTCGTCGTCGGCCATGATGAGAACAATTGCATCTTCAACATGCGCAACAATCCGCCTCGACCTCCACAATACCAAGTAGCACCCATGCTAGTTTATAGGCAACCGGCACTCACACAAGCGCCCCTAGCTCCGAGGCTAAATCCTGTTCCCGTTCGGACACAAGTCCCACAACTACTCAGGAATCCGAATCCACGACCGTATCCAAGAGCACCAAATCCAGCTCCTTAGGCAGTTCCAATACATCAATTACAAGCCGAGGAAGTAGACTCGCTATTTGAGTATGAAGCAGAGTACCCAGTGTACTATGTAGAAGGTGCAGAGGGTCTAATACCAGTTTATGCCAATCAAATACGACCCAACACATTTCGAGCACCAATCAAGTGTTACGGTTGTGGAGAAAATCATCGGATTGCAGAGTGCCCTCATCGTGGTAGCCCAGCTACTTTCCAACCACTCTGCAGAGATTGTGGCATAGGACATGCCTGTATGGATTGTCCCATGAAAAATAAGGTCCCAGAACAAACAAAGGTTAAGCCTGACGTCCCCATTGGCATCATTGGGGTGGACCATCAAAGTCTGGGTCTGGCAAGTGTAAAGTCACAACCTGTCGATGAAATTACACACCAACAGAAAGAGGCCACCAAGGACCCTAACATTCCAATCCAACCAAAGCGACTTCTGAAAAAGAAAGCACAAGTGCCTCCACCTCCGCCAAGCAATGAGCAGCCGAGCTCATCCACATCAACTCCTGAGCCTCAAATCAAAGAAGCTCCATACCCGCATGCAGAGGTGGAGAAGGCTTGTTTTTAGGTACTTCAGCAATGGGTCCAAAATGAACAAGCTCAATTTGAGGCTAAGAAACAAGCTCACGACCCAATCCATGACTTGGTCCCACAAAGTATTGATACTATACTCGAGCCTTTGTTCCAACAACAGACTCCACAACAGAATGTAGTGCCATGTCAACGTGAAGGAGCCGCACTCTCTAGCATCCTGAGTTGCCCTGTGTTAATTCCCATCGGAATCCTCCTATGGAACTGTCCCAATCTCTGGGAGAGTTTCAAAGGATGGGTTGAACTCGCAAATCCCCCTCCACCTATGAACGACATTGAAGATATCCCTGTACAGATGGGTGAGATAGATGACATATGCAACATTATTGTGCCTTTGATCCACAAGGCATATAATGAAGTCCAAGCCGCCGAGCACTTCAATGAATTTGAACAAGTCCGAACAAGGATTGTTGAATTGTACCTTGCAAAGTCAACTCCCTCAAAATCAGAACCACCGCCTCTTAAATGGTTCACTGAGGGACTGGAAGGCATATGCACAGCAAATGAACCCTTACATGGAAACACCTTACCAGTGGAAAAGTTACCCCACAGTTCCCAATGTAAGAAGTTTCAGAAATATAAGCCACATGTGCGGATGAAGCTCGATCAAGAGACTTCAGAAAAAGAAAGAAAAGAAGAGTGTTGTACTCAAAGTTTATGGCGACCCACCAAGAGTCACACTTGGGTCACGTCATGGTCACCTCAGCAACATGCCAAGTTGTTAGACCTTGGTCATACCTAGTCGCAGCGTGTTCACATGTGTTCACATCTTGGACTTGACATGGACATGACTTGGACATGACATGACTTGACATGGACATGACTTGGACATGACATGACTTGACATGGACATGACGGAAGCAATACATGACTGAAGAGTGCCAAGCCTCAACCTCGACTCACCATGGTCAAAGTCAATTAGAGGGAAGTATTGGCGTAATGGTACGCGGGATACACCTGTTGGTGCACATGGGAAGCAGTCCAACAGTTAAGAGGCATAGGTGGTGCACCAACCCTCTCAACCGACTAGTGTCAGGAGCACAGGAGAACACATGGAGCATGGGATTCACTGGCCCAGGATAGGCTGGAGTGTTGCAGAAGCCATCAAGGACAGAGCGGCCCACAAACGGTGGAATGGCTAAGGATGGCTAAGGGTGCAAGAAGGCATCCAATAGGAAGAGGGTGTGGAGATTGGTAGCGGGGGGTGGAGCAGAAGAGGAGAAGGTGAAGAGGGGGAAAGGGGAAAGGAGAGGGACATTCTGGAGGGGCGAGAGGCGGGAGTGAAGGAGTGAGAGGCTAGAGTCAAGAGCTCGCCTCGTGTGTATCTTCTGGGAGTGTATCAGTCATCTTGCCTTCTAATGAGTTATGCTACTTCCCATCTCTGCTCGCTACTCTAAAATCTCTTTCGTTGTGTTCTCCTCCCCTCCTCTCCCTTCACCTGGTACAACGGACCTGTGTCATGTGGTGGAAGTTCTTTGTTGTTCATGTCGAGGGATGGATTTCATGAGGTTGTTCCGCTTTGGTCTTCTTCTTGCTCACATCACTTCAGCACTTGTACCGCTTGCACATAGTTGACACCATCGACAAGCACTCACCTACGTACCATCAGTGACACTTACGGCACGTCCTACTCGCTTCTCACACCAGTGGCCCTAGGCCTCTGGTAATACTTCCGGAAGTGTTAGGAAACCCCCCCCCCTCAGACAGTTTATGGCAATCACGGTGGGACACTGCTGGTGTTGAGTAGCATGAGTGAAGTGGTGATCTAGGGTCCTAGAGAGAGGTCTTATGCCGAGTAGTTCTGAAACATTTGAAGGAGCTAGTGAGAGAACTAGGAGGTACTTGAGGAGAGTGGAGAAAAGACTTCCGGCAGACCAAACTAGGTACAAGAAGCATTACGTGCGACGAAAGTTTGCGAAGTCCTCAACTCGAGCACAAAGTGAGCCCATTGGAGTAGTAGCCAGAGCAAGTAACTTCATCGACACTCTCATTGACTTGGACCAACAAGAACCCTGGTGGTCAGATCCGGACTCCGGAGAAGAAGAAGTGCAAAGCGGAGAACAGGTGAAAGAAGAGGGTAGTAAGGACGAGGACTCCTCAGGGACTCATCAAGGTCAAGGCAGCCCCTCTCCTCCTCCTGCAACGATGTCTTCATCAACCACCTCTTCTACCGGAGTGGTGACTCCATCTGCTCCCGCCTCAACCTCTTGTAGACAAGCTGCTACCTCATCTGTTACGCATAGCTCCGGGCTCCTAGCTAATCCCTCTTCTATATCTATTCCATTGGGGGGTACTTTTGCTCCGGCCATGCCTTTACCTGCCATGATGGTTTCATCTCCCTTTCCATCCACACCGGTGTTGCCTTTTCCACCACCTTCTTCCTTCCCTTCTGCTTACTCATCCATGACTTCAACTCCGTCCCTCTCTTTCCCAAATGCTCTCCCATCCTCTTTCACCCCCACATCTTCCATGTTCTCACCCTTTCCCTCTGCAACACCGAGACCCCCCACTTACGCGCTACCATCTGGGTACACTTCCTCTATGACTACATCAGTAGTGACTTCTCCATTGTGGTCCTCCACAGGAGGGGTTGTCGGGGTGGTCTCCTCCTTGGGAGCACCAACACTCATTACAGCCCCATCGGGACTCCCTCCAACTCTTGCATCCTCTCCAACCTCTCAGGTGGGGATGGCCCCCTCTCCAACCTCTCGGGTGGGGATGGTCGTTCTCAGTCCTCCAGACAGAGCTAGACTTCTCGAGCTACTCAACAAGGTCCATGTGAAGACTCAAAAGTTCAAAGGCCACCTCCATGAAGATGCAGAAGCTCATGTGAGGAAGTTCCTCACAGCATGTAGAGCTAAAGGTGTGGAGAATGAGCATGCGTTCCTTCACATCTTTCCCTCGTCATTGGAGGATGCTGCGGATGTATGGTACAGTCAATTTCCTTCGAACCACTTCCAGACGTGGACAGACCTAAGGGAGGAATTCTTACGCACTTTCAAGTTGGAAAAATTCGAACACATGATTGTCCAAGAGTTATCCATTGACACCATGAAGCCTGGAGAGAGTATCTCTGAGATGTACACAAGAATGAGGGTCTTGGCGGCAAAGATGTCGGTGCCACCCAATGACGCCATCATGAAGGGGTGGTTTTTGAAGGCTTTACCCTCCACCATTGCTATAAGGCTGGTTGACAAACTTCCTGAGCATGCCTCACTACAAGAATTTCTGAGGGAAGCGGTGAAGATGGAATGGTCCCAGTTAAGTTTCGCCTCAACACCCGCTCAGACCGCCCAACTTTCGAGAGAAGAGGGCTCACAGGCATGGCAGCAACTCAAGAAGGAATTAGAAGAAATCAAAGAAGGTCTGAAAAACAGAACAAAAGTGGATGGACCGTCACCCTTTGAAGCTCAGATAAGAAGTGGTCTCTGGTGCACCGACTGCAAGGGTTCTGGCCATGGCTACTGGGAATGTCCATCGAAGCTTAAGGTACCCACCCCAACCTCCTTTTGCACATTTTGTGAAATTCATGGACATGATGCCTCCGAGTGTAGGTATCTTAAGGGGTTGAGGAAGCTTCTGCCGGAGTATCCAATTGGGGAGCCACTGGTGGCTACAATCAACAAAGTTGCACTGACCACTTCAGGGCCAGTACCCCTAGCTTCAGCCCCTGTGAAGGCACCTGAACCACCCACCCACGTTATCATTCCACCTCCACTACTTCCTAATCCTCCTAATCCAAGCTCCTACTCCTAGTGAATTTGGGGCTCCATACTTCTACCCTCCGCCCTACTATGCACAGTATCAACCACCTATGTCAGGGGGTGGATATGGACCCCCTTATGTTCGCGGTCGACGGGGTGGGTTCCGAGGTGGACGTGGAGGCAGAGGTACCAACTTTCGCAGGCCCATCATGTGCTATAGATGTGGCGAGTATGGCCATTACCAAGATGATTGTACACAACCATTCGGGGGACCCTCTTGTACACAATGCAACACAAATGACCACTACACCAGAGATTGTCCCAATGGCAGAAGGGAATTAACATCGCAAGTCAACATGGTTGACGTAGTAGTGGCGGGGGAGGGTGACAAACCCCATTTGATTGGTGCAGTGTTGGGAGCTGTGACTAGGTCACAAATGAAGGGTGACAGTAGTAAGGATGATTCAACATCAATATCGGAGGCCTCATCACCAACTAATACCAGCTCAGTCACTAGAAGAGCATCCCCACCTCCTTCCTCCAAGGTGGACAGTGGGCACAAGACTACATCGCCCTTGTCCTCTCCTGTAACTGGATTAGAAAGGACCCGAAGGGCCCCACAGCCATCAAGACCTATCAATAGCTCTAAAACTACCTCAGCTCCAAGTGAGCAATCTATGCCTTCAAGGTATCAGGAGGTGATCAGGAGTGTCACCAAAGATCTTCAATCTAGTTCTGAAGATGAAGGAGTCACACCTCAGTTTCCTTCCCGCAAGTCCAAAATAGTGAGGTTTGCAACAGAAGTGACAACTTCAAGGCAAAAACGTGAAGAGTCACAAGCAGGCCCATCCACCTTCCACTCAGGAAGCACAATGAAGCAAGAGAAGGAAAAAGGGGTGAAGCCTAGTAGTGCCAAAGAAAAGGGGAGATGGGTGATGGGAGATCACCACAGGAAATATTGACTGAGAATCCAGAGGCACCTCCTCTCCCTCGCGTAAGCTTTGACCCTCGGCCAGAAGCTCGGATGAAGGCATAAAAGATTGCTGCTATTGTCCAGCCCTATTCTTTGATGGATGACTTGATGGATTTTAGGCCCAATATCACCTTACGACAACTCTGTCAATTGTCTCCACATATCAAGCATCAAACTATTGCATTTTTGAATCGCATGCCAGGAGGGCGCCAAAGGGGATCTGTTCAGGGCGGACCCACACCAGAGACAATAACAGTTCAAGATGGAGTAACACTAGACAATTGCTCAGCCTATGCTGCCCTCACATGTGAACAAAGTCCCAAGCTCGCAGTGGAGATCAATGGGGTGGAGCTGAAAGATGTTTTCTTGGATGGTGGGGCAGCAGTAAACATCATGCCGAGAGGTACTCTTCAACAACTGGGTTTGAAATTGACAACTGACGTACATTTCCAAGTACGCATGGCGGATCAACGCAAGGTGAAGCCTATGGGGGTTGTAAAAGGTGTTCACATGAAGATTGGGGGAGTTACATTCCTGTCCAATTTTGTTGTACTTAATATGACGGAGGGTGAGCAGACTTATCCTCTACTTCTTGGTAGACCATGGTTATGCTCAGCAAAGGCCATTCAAGATTGGTCAAGTGATGAAGTTCGACTACCTTTGGGATCCACATCCTTAGAAATAGACATGGTTACTGGAAGGGCCCGCCACCGACCTGTGGAACTTGGGGAAGAGGATTTTGAAGAAGAAGAAGGGGTGGAAGAGGAGCGATGGGCACTTGGGGATTGGCCCCCACAGGAAGAAGAGTTGGCCTATGTGGAGGACTCACCCTTCCAAGGTGATACCGATGTAACAGTGGCACGAGATGTTGGTGAGAGCTTGACGTACTTGTTGGAACATGCTAGACCAGATGAGGAAGAAGCTGTCATCTTGGATTGGATGGGGGCCCTGGGATCCTTAGCCATCAACATGGTGGATTTGTGTCCAGAAGAGGATCCTGAAGCCCATTTTGGTACTTCACGGAATGCGCAAGAGGTGAGCCAGGAAGCCTCTTCCCCACCTGGTTTGGCTGATCTCATGTATGAACAGATGCCTTTTGGCCTTCTTAATAATCCCCACATGTATCAGCGAATGATGTCCGCAAGTACCAGACCAAGTGGTGGGGAGGCCACCAGGGTGACTCAAAGACAAGACCATGAAGCAGCAATAGAAGCAATGGATGCACACGACATGGATGCCTCACACCAAGAAAATGACCATGGGTTCACAACAGAGGAGGAAGAGGATCCTATGCAAGAAGATGATGAGCGAGCGGAGCATAATGATGGTCCTGAAGAGAACACTCATGAATCTATGGAAGGAAAAGATGACCACATAGATCATGGGCTGGCTGAGCACAATGATGGTATTGGAGAATACACTCATGGATCTGCAGAAGAAGAGGATGACCACCTACTTACTGATGTCATTCAAAGGCAGGAGGTACCGGAAATGACTCTTGGAAGGGTTATTGAATCCATTATGCAATCTGACCAACCTAGGAGGGGTCAAGAGGCCGGACAATTTGAAGGAGCCGTCCACATTCACACGGGAGTCTGGAACTTCAGACCTTCAAGGCAAGCCCACAGCATACAGGGAGAAGAAGATGTTGCGGACCTTGTTCTACTCGACTTATATATGTCAGAAGCTGACTCCCCAACGACACAGGAGGTTCATGACACTACATACGAGGTGGTTGGACTACCATATAGAGGAATGCTCAAGCAAGCACAAAAAGGAAAGAAGAGAATGGGCCCAACTGTTGCCTCTACATTTCAACCATTTCCAGAACACACCCAACCGTCCTATCCGAGCTCTTGGATGGAAGAAGTAGTGGGGAATTTTTCTCTAGATGATTCTCCTGCGCACCCAGCAGTGGGAGTAGAAGAACTGAACAACTCCACATCAGGAAGCATACCTCAGGTTGACCATGCCAGGGATTGGAGGTATCTGAACATAGGGACAGAAGACCAACCGCGACATCTTAAGGTAGCCAGTTGGGTTTGGGAACATGACTATCTCCTTGCTGCATTGTCTGATTTTTTTCAAGAGTATGTTGATGTCTTTGCCTAGTCATATAAGGATTTAAAGGGAGTACCCACTGAGTTCATGGAACATCGCATCGATCTATATCCGGAAGCAGAGCCCGTGATCAGGGGACCATATCGCATGAATCCTAACTATGGCAAGGCTGTCCATGCTGATATTCAAAAGATGGAGCAAGCAGGGTTGATCCACCCTATTGACTACTTTGAATGGCTTAGTGGCATCGTAGTGGTACCCAAAAGAGAGACTGGGAAACTCCGAGTTTGTGTCGACTATAGGAGTTTGAATACCGCCACACGTCGGGATAGGTTTCCTCTCCCCTTCACTGACAGGGTGCTAGAAACCGTAGCTGGTCATGCTCTCTACTCCTTCATGGATGGATACAATGGGTATAACTAGGTTCGGGTGCAAGAGCAAGATCAGTTAAAGACTACCTTCATCACCCAATGGGGAACTTATGCTTACCGGATGATGCCTTTTGGTCTATGCAATGCACCGGCCACGTTTCAACGTCTTGTCACCAAACTCTTCCAAGAGAACATCGGAAAGTTCCTTGAGGTATTCTTGGATGACTTCTCTGTGTTCAATGGTAAGAATGCTTCTCACCTCAAACCTACTATTCAGACTGATCACATGAGTAAGTTGAGGTGGGTTTTTGATAAGTGCAGAGAAGCTAGGTTGTGCTTGAATCCGAACAAATGCTTCTTCCTCGCCTTGCGAGGGGTCCTCCTTGGCCACATCGTCTCAGCTAAGGGAATGACCACGGACCCAGCAAAGGTGGAAGTGATATTGACCTTGCCTATTCCTCGCACACCCAGAGAAGTCAAGTCTTTTTTGGGACATGTGGGTTATTATATAAGATTCATCAGGTCCTATGCCGACATAGCGGTGGCGTTGACGGAACTCCTTCGGCAGGAGCTTCAACTGGTCGGCACCTCAACAACTGGCGTTTGACAACCTCAAGGATCATCTAGTAAAGGCACCCATCTTGCGGCAACCTCAATGGGATGTCATTTTTCATGTGCATGTAGATGCAAGTGGGCTGGCCATTGGGGCGATATTGGCCCAACCAGATGAAGAGCACAAACTCGACCTACCTGTGTACTTTGCAAGCAGACAACTCAATGGAGCAGAAAGAAACTATAGCACCACTGAACGCGAAGGCTTGGGCATGGTCTATGCCATGACAAAGTATCGGCACTATCTCTTGGGCAGTAAGTTTATCATCATTACTGATCATCAAGCTCTCAAGTACTTACTGAACAAACCAATGCTTGGGGGGAGAGTGAGTAGGTGGATTCTTCTATTTCAAGAGTTTGACTTTGACATCCTAGTGAGAGCAGGCCGATTACATCAACCAGCAGACCACTTGTCAAGGATCTCTTCAGGTGAAGTAGCCATAGGAGTTGATGATGACCTTCCAGATGCGGGCCTCTTCCGTGTCGATGCCACAGTACCAAAAGATGACTGCCTGTTTGCTGTGGATAGCTTTCCCCCATGGTATGCAAACATTGTACACTTGTTGTCTACAGGGGAGTTCTCCAAAGGGTTAACTCCAGCACAAAAGCGGAGGCAGATTCTTCAGGCTGCTCCTTTCAAACTGTTGGGGAAGGACCACATTTTGAGGAGGTGTGTGCTCCCTCATGAAACACAAGACATCCTTCAGGAGGCTCACTCAGGAATGGGGGGAGGTCATATGGCACCAGAGGCCAGTGCTAGAAAGATAATGCGCTCTGGGTTGTGGTGGCCAAAGCTATTCCAAGACTGCTATGCTTATGTGCGCTGCTGTGACTCATGTCAAAGAGGGGGGCCGAAGCCTACCTGACGGGAGTACCTTCCCCTTCAGCCATCCAGCCCTGTACCCCCCTTCTATAGATGGAGATTGGATTTTGTTGGACCCATCTCTCCTACAACTCGAAGAGGGAACAAGTATGCTCTGATTGCTACTGATTATGGCACTAAATGGGTGGAGGCTAAGGCCGTGAAGACCTACACTGCTCAAGTTGTGGCCTCATTCTTGTATGATCAAATCATTTCTAGGTTTGGATGTCCTGTGGAATTGATGAGTGACAGAGGTACCCACTTTCTCAATGATGTCATCGCTGACCTCATCACTCAACTGCAAATTGTTCACAAGACCTCTAGTTCATACTACCCTCGAGCCAATGGTTTGGCTGAGAGCTCCAATCGGACCATGTCTCATATTGTGGCTCGGTTATGCCTTCATTCCTTGGCAGATTGGGATATTCTACTACCAGTTGCTCTTTTTGCTTACAGAACCGCATACAAGGCTAGCACTGGATATTCACCCTTCCAGCTAGTTTACGGCTTGGAGGCAGTTATGCCCTATGAGTTCCACATGAAGACCACTAGGGTCATGGCAGAGATGGATGATGACCTGGAGGCATGCACACTTGAGAGATTATGGGATCTTGAAGCCTTGGATGAACATCGTCATGAAGCGATCCTTGCTCAGGAAGTCTGGCAAAGAAGGCAGAAGGCATGGCATGATAGAAATCTCAGGAAGAGGGAATTCCAAGTTGGCAGCTTAGTCTTGTTATATTCCAGTAAGTTCCTGAAGCATAAACCCAAATTTGTCAGTGGTTGGACAGGGCCCTTCTTTATCCCAAGGATTATTCCCAGTGGAGGGGTTTATTTGGCCACCTTGGAGGGCAAGAAGTTACCAGCACCTGTAAATGGCTCACGGGTAAAGAAGTATCATCCACATTGACTCTCTCTTTGGATAAGGATTTCCATTCCTATTAGTTGAATTTCTATTTATTCAAACCACAATAATGTATTCCCTTTCCTAACCCTGTCAAGTTTCTACTCTCTACCCCGTTGCACTCTTTGGTGAGAGACCGATAAAAAACTGAGTTTTCCTTCTCTGGCAAGACGGAGATAGCCCTTGCCTTCTCTGACACACCCTCCTCCTTAATCCTTCTTCACCTCTCTGTCACTCAGGTTCACCTCTCTGTCACCCATGTTCACCTCCAGGTCACCCCTGTTCACCTCTAGGTCACCCCTGTTCACTCCTATGTCAACCCCCATGTTGACCTCTCTGTCACCCATGTTCACTCCTAGGTCACCCCTGTTCACCTCCAGGTCACCCCTGTTCACTTCTATGTCAACTCCCCATGTTCACCTCTCTGTCACCCATGTTCACTCCTAGGTCACCCCTGTTCACCTCCAGGTCACCCCTGTTCACTCCTATGTCAATTCCCCATGTTCACTTCTCTGTCACCCATGTTCACCTCCAGGTCACCCCTCTTCACTCCTAGGTCACCCCTGTTCCCTCCTATGTCAACTCCCCATGTTCACCTCTCTGTCACCCATGTTCACCTCCAGGTCACCCTTGTTCACTCCTAGGTCACCCCTGTTCACTCCTCTGTCAACTCCCCATGTTCACCTCTCTGTCACCCATGTTCACTCCCAGGTCACCCCTGTTCACTCCTAGGTCACTCCTGTTCACTCCTCTGTCAACTCCCCATGTTCACCTCTCTGTCACCCATGTTCACCTCCAGGTCACACCCTTGTTCACTCCTAGGTCACCCCTGTTCACTCCTATGTCAACTCCTGTTCACTCCTCTGTCAACTCCCCATGTTCACCCTTGTTCACCTCTAGGTCACCCCTGTTCACTCCTCTGTCAACTCCCCATGTTCACCTCTCTGTCACCCATGTTCACCTCTAGGTCACCCCTGTTCACTCCTATGTCAATTCCCCATGTTCACTTCTCTGTCACCCATGTTCACCTCCAGGTCACCCCTCTTCACTCCTAGGTCACCCCTGTTCACTCCTATGTCAACTCCCCATGTTCACCTCTCTGTCACCCATGTTCACCTCCAGGTCACCCTTGTTCACTCCTAGGTCACCCCATGTTCACCTCTCTCTGTCAACTCCCCATGTTCACCTCTCTGTCACCCATGTTCACTCCCAGGTCACCCCTGTTCACTCCTATGTCAACTCCTGTTCACTCCTATGTCAACTCCCCATGTTCACCTCTCTGTCACCCATGTTCACCTCCTGGTCACCCTTGTTCACCTCTAGGTCACCCCTGTTCACTCCTCTGTCAACTCCCCATGTTCACCTCTCTGTCACCCATGTTCACCTCTAGGTCACCCCTGTTCACTCCTAGGTCACCCCTGTTCACTCCTATGTCAACACCCCATGTTCACCTCTCTGTCACCCATGTTCACCTCCAGGTCACCCTTGTTCACTCCTAGGTCACCCCTGTTCACTCCTCTGTCAACTCCCCATGTTCACCTCTCTGTCACCCATGTTCACTCTCAGGTCACCCCTGTTCACTCCTATGTCAACTCCTGTTCACTCCTATGTCAACTCCCCATGTTCACCTCTCTGTCAACCATGTTCACCTCCAGGTCACCCTTGTTCACTCCTAGGTCACCCGTATTCACTCCTATGTCAATTCCCCATGTTCACTTCTCTGTCATCCATGTTCACCTCCAGGTCACCCTTGTTCACTCCTAGGTCACCCCTGTTCACTCCTCTGTCAACTCCCCATGTTCACCTCTCTGTCACCCATGTTCACTCCCAGGTCACCCCTGTTCACTCCTATGTCAACTCCTGTTCACTCCTATGTCAACACCCCATGTTCACCTCTCTGTCACCCATGTTCACCTCCAGGTCACCCTTGTTCACTCCTAGGTCACCCCTATTCACTCCTCTGTCAACTCCCCATGTTCACCTCTCTGTCACCCATGTTCACTCCCAGGTCACCCCTGTTCACTCCTATGTCAACTCCTATTCACTCCTATGTCAACTCCCCATGTTCACCTCTCTCTGTCAACTCCCCATGTTCACCTCTCTGCCACCCATGTTCACTCCCAGGTCACCCTTGTTCATGCCTATGTCCACTCCTGTTCACTCCTATGTCAACTCCCCATGTTCACCTCTCTGTCACCCATGTTCACCTCCAGGTCACCCTTGTTCATTCCTAGGTCACCCCTATTCACTCCTAGGTCAATTCCCCATGTTCACTTCTCTATCATCCATGTTCACCTCCAGGTCACCCTTGTTCACTCCTAGGTCACCCCTGTTCACTCCTCTGTCAACTCCCCATGTTCACCTCTCTGTCACCCATGTTCACTCCCAGGTCACCCCTGTTCACTCCTATGTCAACTCCTGTTCACTCCTATGTCAACTCCCCATGTTCACCTCTCTGTCACCCATGTTCACCTCCAGGTCACCCTTCTTCACTCCTAGGTCACCCCTCTTCACTCCTATGTCAAATCCCCATGTTCACCTCTCTGTCACCCATGTTCACTCCCAAGTCACCCCTGTTCACTCCCAGATCACCCCTCTTCACTCCTATGTCAACTCCCCATGTTCACCTCTCTGTCACCCATGTTCACCTCCAGGTCACCCTTGTTCACTCCTAGGTCACCCTTGTTCACTCCTATGTCAAATCCCCATGTTCACCTCTCTATCACCCATGTTCACTCCCAGGTCACCCGTGTTCACTCCTCTGTCAACTCCCCATGTTCACCTCTCTGTCACCCATGTTCACTCCCAGGTCACCCCTGTTCACTCCTATGTCAACTCCCCATGTTCACCTCTCTATCACCCATGTTCACTCCTATGTCAACTCCCCATGTTCACCTCTCTGTCACCCATGTTCACTCCTAGGTCACCCCTGTTCACTCCTAGGCCACCCCTGTTCACTCCTATGTCAAATCCCCATGTTCGCCTCTCTATCACCCATGTTCACCTCCAGGTCACCCCTCTTCACTCCTAGGTCACCCCTGTTCACTCCTATGTCAAATCCCCATGTTCACCTCTCTGTCACCCATGTTCACCTCCAGGTCACCCCTCTTCACTCCTAGGTCACTCCTGTTCACTCCTATGTCAACTCCCCATGTTCACCACTCTGTCACCCATGTTCACCTCCAGGTCACCCCTCTTCACTCCTAGGTCACCCCTGTTCACTCCTATGTCAACTCCCCATGTTCACCTCTCTGTCACCCATGTTCACCTCCAGGTCACCCTTGTTCACCTCCAGGTCACCCCTGTTCACACCCCTGGTCACTCCTTTGTCAACTCCCTATGTTCACCTCTCTGTCACCCATGTTCACCTCTAGGTCACCCCTCTTCACTCCTAGGTCACCCCTGTTCACTCCTATGTCAACTCCCCATGTTCACCTCTCTGTCACCCATGTTCACCTCCAGGTCACCCCTCTTCACTCCTAGGTCACCCCTGTTCACTCCTATGTCAACTCCCCATGTTCACCTCTCTGTCACCCATGTTCACTCCTAGGTCACCCCTGTTCACGTCCAGGTCACCCTTGTTCACTCCTATGTCAACCCCCCATGTTCACCTCTCACCCCTGTTCACTCCTATGTCAACTCCTGTTCACTCCTATGTCAACTCCCCATGTTCACCTCTCTGTCATGACAAAATATGAAGAGGGGAGAGGAGAAGAGTGGAGATGAGGAGAGAGGGTACAGCTAGAGAGCACACCACAAATGACTAACTGTACACTAGAATTAGTTGAAAAAATAGAATATATACAAACCCTTTTAGGGTTAGGGTTAGGGGATCTAACCCTTTCCTTTATAGCACTCTATAAGGTTAGTGCTATGCACATATGATCACGTGATGGTGCTATGCACACATGATCACATGATGTTGAGCGTGAACTCTCAACACCTTCCCTCAAGATCAACATCATGAAGTAGGCCTTCCCTCAAGATGATGATTCTGGGGAATCGAAGAAGGACTGAGCATTACATTCCATCACACCCCTTTAATGGGAATGTCCTTCCTCTGCATCAAACCAAGAGCTAGTCGGTGTTTCTTGAATAGCTCTTTACCGAGTGGTTTGGTAAAGATGTCTGCAACATTTTCTTTGCTATCACAATGCTGCAATGTGATGTCACCAAGTAACACTCTTTCTCTGATGAAGTGCTCTCTGACATCAATGTGCTTTGTTCTGGAGTGATATACTGGATTTTTGGCCAATGCTTGAGCCGATTGATTATCACAGTATATTGTTGTTGGCTTTGACTCATCAAAGTAATCTGTTTTTGACAATAGTCTTCTGAGCCATATAGCCTCACATGCACCTGTAGTGAGTGCTCTATATTCTGCTTCAGTCGAAGACAAAGAAACAGTTGGTTGTTTGTTTGACAACCATGATATAGCACCTTGACCAAGGAAAAATGCATATCCCTGTGTCGATCTCCTGGTTTCATGATCTCCAGCATAGTCACTATCACAGTATCCATGCAACCATGGATGACTTCCTCTGTATTCTATCCCAAACTGTCTTGTACCTCTGATGTATCTCAAGACTCTTTTGGCTGCATTCCAGTGAGACTGTTTTGGATTTGCCATAAACTGTGCTAGTGAGCTGACTGCATAACAAATATCTGGCCGTGTGATTGTCAGATATATAAGAGATCCAATAAGTTGCCTGTAGTATCTATCATTAACTATAGGCTTTTCTGAATCTTTAGTAAGTTTCAAACTCTGTTCCATGGGAGTGGCTGCAATCTTGCAATCTGCCATATGAAACTTCTTCAGGAGACTGTCAACATACTTGAGCTGACTCATGAATGTGCTATCTGAATCTCTCCAGAACTCAATGCCAAGACAATAGTGCATAAGTCCAAGATCTTTCATGTCGAACTCTGTAGATAAGTCTTGTTTTAGTTTTCTGATGAAGCTATCCTTGCTTCCTATCACAATCAGATCATCTACGTACAAAAGTGCAATAGTAATATCTTCCCCTTGAACTTTGTAGTAGAGAGTATGATCTGCATTGGACTTCATGTATCCCAGATCAGCAAAATACTTGTCAATTCTGCTGTACTAACTTCTGGGGGCTTGCTTTAAGCCGTAGAGACTTTTCTTGAGATGGCAAACTTTGTTCTCTTTTCCTGGTTCAACATAACCGGCTGGTTGTTGCATGTAGACTTCCTCGTCTAGATAACCATTGAGAAATGCATTCTTGACATCGAGCTGATACACATTCCATTTACTGAGTGTTGCTAGTGATATCAAGAACCGTATGGAATCCATCTTTGCTACTGGAGCATAAGTCTCATCATAATCTTGGCCATATTGTTGTGCAAATCCTTTTGCAACTAATCTGGCTTTGTATCTCTGAATACTGCCATCTGGATTGTACTTCACTTTGTATACCCATTTGTTGGCTATGGCCTTCTTTCCTGGTGGAAGGTCGCATAATTCCCGTGTTATTTTTATACAAAGCATCCATTTCTTCATTCATAGCAGTTTGCCATTCGGGCTTATCTACTACGTCTTCGAAGTACACTGGCTCTTCTGTAGCCATGATGGTAGTCATAAGAGCATAGTTGGTGGTTTCCACCTGAATTGCTTTGCCTTTCTGAGCATATGTCAATCTGGCTGGTGGTCTGCTTTCCCTAGTAGACCGTCTGAGCTGCTGTGGCGCTGATTGGGGTGTTGCTGGCAATTCTTGCTCTTCTTCATCTACCTGTTCTGTAGGTGACTGTGAAGTCGATGCTTCTATCTCCTGTGTAGGTGAGGTTTTCCATTCTGATTCCTCATCAAAGATTACATCTCTGGAGATAATGACTTTGCGGTTGATGGGATCATACAATTTGTATGCTTTGCTTTCTTCACTGTAGCCAACCATGATGCATTTGCGTGACTTCGCATCCAATTTCCTGCGAGATGATCATCATGTATGTGGGCATATGCTATGCAACCAAATATGCGGAGATGCCCAACGCGTGGCTTGTGTCCAGTGAATGCTTCATAAGGAGTCATACCTTGTATTGGTTCGGTAGGAAGCCGATTAAGCAAATAGTTAGCTGTAGCTATTGCTTCTGCCCAATACTGATTCGGAAGATGCTTTTCATTAAGCATTGCTCTAGCACTGTCTGCTAAAGTCCCATTCTTCCTTTCAGCTATTGCATTTTGCTGAGGAGTATCTGCACATGTGAATTGTCTTCGAATGCCGTGATTTTTGCAAAAATTGATGAAGGCTAAAGACATGTATTCACCTCCTCTGTCTGATCTCATGACCTTGATCTTTCTGCCTGTCTAGTTTTCTACCATGGCTTTGAATTCTTGAAATCTGGCAAACACTTCAGATTTCTCTTTCAGAAAGTAGACCCAACAATATCTACTGTAGTCGTCGATGAAGGTTAAGTAATAAAGTGAACCATTGATGCTGCAGGTCTGGGCATAACCCCAGACATCTGTATGAATCAAATCAAGAATACCTCATGCACGAGAGGTACTTCTGACAAAGTTGGTTCGCTTTTGTTTGCCGAAGCAGCATGCTTCACAAACTTTTCCAAGAAACTGTAGCTTCGGAATCCCAATTGCCATATTCTGATTCCTGAGATCTAACAAGTACTTGAAGTTGACATGACCATATCTCTTGTGCCATTTTGCAGATAGTGGCATCTATTGCATTTGAGCTGACATGGCATGTTTATCTGGTACTGTAGCTAGCATCCTGTATAAGCGTCCTTCCTTGACACCTTTTGCTACTAGCTGACCTCTTTTGGATTTGTCTCTGATAGTGCATTCATCACCATCGAAGATGACTTTGTAGTTGTGTTTCGTCATTTGACCTACTGACAAAAGGTTCTTGCTGAGCTTCGGAACATAGAGCACATCTTTAACTAATCCTTTTGTACCAGTGAAATTGTTCATAGGGATAACACCTGTCCCTTGAACTGGATTCAGTGTATTGTCTGCTGTGTAGATGACATTCCTTTGACCTTCTAATGGCTTCATTTCTGTGAACCATTCCTGGTGATTTGTCATATGAGATGATGCACCGCTGTCGATGTACCAAGGATCCTGTTCCACTTGGTCGACTTGATAACTGAAATCCTCTTTGGGATTGAAATCAGTGTCTAGGTGCATTGTATCAGTCTGATGCAATTCCTCACTTGCAAGAAACATATTGCCATGTTCATTTGCAAAATGACTGTGACTAGAATGTCCACCACGATGATTTCCTCTTCCTCAGGAATTCCCTCGATTACTGCTAGATTGACCGCCTTGGTCATACTGCTTCTTGCGGCAATCTCTTTCATAGTGTCCAAACTTGTGACAATAGTTGCATTGAATGTTTGACACATTGGTGGATGCATTCCCTCGTCCTTGGAATCTTCCTCGGTTGGAATGATTTCCTCTTTGCTGATTTTGGTGTTGCTGAGGATGATGCTGATGCTGATGCTGATTTTGACTTTGCAAATGATGACCACTTTTTTGATATGATCTACCTCTGTTTCTGCCTTTGCCTCTGCTTCTGTCTGAAGCTATGAATGTGGCAGATAAGGTCTGCCACGTGGTTGGTCCTTGACCAAGCCCTGGTGTGGTGACCCTGAGGATAAGGTTGGTGATAAGGCCACGTGTCTCTTTCTGGGAAGCCGGAATCTACCAGGATTCTGACGGAATCTTTGGGATTCTGTCGTCTTCTTCGTCGATGCCAAGGAATTGGAGAGGCTTGGAAACGATGCCTTGGAGCCCGTTGGCAGAGGCGTTGAGGAAGCTTGGCGAGGCGTGCTGGTCGATGGCTCGCAAAGAGGAGCTCGTTGATGATGATGGAGATGGTGATCAATCAGCTCGAGATTGCTGCGACCCACAAGTTTCGCAAGCCCAAATCCGAGCTCCCAACTGTAGATCAGCTCGCAAGCCCAAATTCGAGCTCCAACTATAGATCAGCTCGCACGCCAACGAATCCAAGCAATCGCAAATTGCAAACTACCTCCTTTGCAAAGATTGTTGCAATGGGTATAGCTCGAGATTAAGATGACGATCCCGCTACTCCAGTTTCAAAATCCGTTGAGGTTGCTGCACCCCCCACACTCACGCAGATGATGAAGAAGACGATGTCACAGGTGCTTCAGGGTCGAGATTGTCTGCGCAGAGCGCTGATTGCTAGATGATGAAGGCGCGACCGCGCAGCTGCGCTCACCTCCTCAAAACAGATTGAGACGATGAAGAAGGCGATGCAGCTGCTGGAAGTTCGCAATCGATTCCCTACTCCGTAATGAACGCCCTCTCTCTCTTTCTCTCTCTCTCTCTCTCTCTCTCACGCGCGCGTGAGCTCTCGCAATTCTGTTGCTCCAGCTGAGAGGAATATCCCACAATCGATTCACTTGTCCCCAACGAAAGCCTTCTGAAAATCTCTCTCTCTCTCAGATTAAGAGAAAACAATTCTCAAGAGTGAAACTCTCACAATCAATGAAGAATCTCTCTCTTTCTCTCAACTCAAGAAACACTCAAAGGAGATGAACGGACGGAAATTCCTCTCATAGAATGGATGAAGATCTCTCACCGGAAGTGGACTCTCACGGAGAACACTCAAGAGAACTCTCAATCTCACAATCTCTCTCACACTCTCAAGAATCGCAATGTCTCAACGGAAGACAAGGGAGCTCTGATACCATGACAAAATATGAAGAGGGGAGAGGAGAAGAGTGGAGATGAGGAGAGAGGGCACAGCTAGAGAGCACACCACAAATGACTAACTGTACACTAGAATTAGTTGAAAAAATAGAATATATACAAACCCTTTTAGGGTTAGGGTTAGGGGATCTAACCCTTTCCTTTATAGCACTCTATAAGGTTAGTGCTATGCACATATGATCACGTGATGGTGCTATGCACACATGATCACATGATGTTCAGCGTGAACTCTCAACATGTCACCCATGTTCACTCCTAGGTCACCCCTGTTCACCTCCAGGTCACCCCTGTTCACTCCTATGTCAACCCCCCATGTTCACCTCTCTGTCACCCATGTTCACTCCTAGGTCACCCCTGTTCACCTCCAGGTCACCCCTGTTCACTCCTATGTCAACTCCCCATGTTCACCTCTCCGTCACCCATGTTCACTCCTAGGTCACCTTTGTGCACTCCTAGTTCACCCTTGTTCATTCCTATGTCACCCCCAAGCTCACTCTCTGTCACCTATGCTCCTCCTTATGTCACCCCTTGTTCCTCCCCTGTTCACCTTAGGTCACCTCTTGCCGCTTTCACCCTCAGTCACCTATGGGCACACCAATGTCACCCCTTGTTCATCCTTGGTTCACCCTTGGTTCATCCCTCCTTCAGCCTCATTCAACCTCATTCACCTCTATAACACCCTGATCCAATATCCTATACAAGAGAGAGTAAAATTCAAACTCCAATTTTCCCACCGTGTTCATTCAAATATTTCCTCTTGCCCACACCGCTTTTTCTCTCACCTACCCCCTCCCACCAAGGCTATATTTAGCCACCAAATTCAGCGTCTGTCCTTTATCTCCCAATTCCAACCAGTGCTATATTTAGCATCTGGATAAACTCTCCCAATTCCAACCAGTGCTATATTTAGCATTTGGCTAAACTCAGCGTGGATCCTTGGGATCAGCTCATCCACCTCCTCCACCGCATCTTGCAGCCCACTCATGCTATTTTTGGCATACTTTTCTAAATTTGGATCTCTTGGTTATGTATTTATGGCTGTCCCCCCTCCAAACAACGAAACCATACGTAGTCCCCCTCCAGCGCCTTCTCCTGCAGCCTCCCTCCATCGCATATCTCCTACAGCCTTCTCCTGCAGACTCTCCCTTCATCGCAATCCTCCTACTGCAGGCAGTCTCCCTCCAGCGCCTTCTCCTGCAGCCTCCCTCCCTCCATCGCAGTTCTCCTACAGCCTGCTCCTGCAACTCTCCCTCCATCGCCACCCTACAGCTCTCCCTCCATCGCCACCCTACAGCTCTCCCTCCATCGCCATCCTATTGCAGCCTGTAGCCTCCCCTCCAGCGCCTTCTCCTACAGCCTTCTCCTGCAGGCTCTCCCTCCATCGCCATCCTACAGCAGCCCTGCAGCCTCCCCTCCAACGCCTTCTCCTGCAGCCTCCCTCCATCGCATATCTCCTACAGCCTTCTCCTGCAGACTCTCCCTTCATCGCAATCCTCCTGCTGCAGCCTGCAGCCTCCCCCCCAGCGCCTTCTCCTGCAGCCTCCCTCCATCGCATATCTCCTACAGCCTTCTCCTGCAGACTCTCCCTTCATCGCAATCCTCCTACTGCAGCCTGCAGCCTCCCTCCAGTGCCTTCTCCTGTAGCCTCCCTCCCTCCATCGCAGTAGCCTGCTCCTGCAACTCTCCCTCCATCGCCACCCTACAGCTCTCCCTCCATCGCCATCCTGCTGCAGCCTGTAGCCTCCCCTCCAGCGCCTTCTCCTACAGCCTTCTCCTGCAGGCTCTCCATCCATCGCCATCCTACAGCAGCCCTGCAGCCTCCCCTCCAACGCCTTCTCCTGTAGCCTCCCTCCATCGCATATCTCCTACAGCCTTCTCCTGTAGACTCTCCCTTCATCGCAATCCTCCTGCTGCAGCCTGCAGCCTCCCCTCCAGCGCCTTCTCATGCAGCCTCCCTCCATCGCATATCTCCTACAGCCTTCTCCTACAGACTCTCCCTTCATCGCAATCCTCCTGCTGCAGGCTGCAGCCTCCCCTCCAGCGCCTTCTCCTGCAGCCTCCCTCCATCGCATATCTCCTACAGACTTCTCCTGCAGACTCTCCCTTCATCGCAATCCTCCTGCTGCACCTGCAGCCTCCCCTCCAGCGCCTTCTCCTGCAGCCTCCCTCCTTCTCCTGCAGCCTCCCTCCATCGCAGTTCTCCTACAGCCTGCTCCTGTAACTCTCCCTCCATCGCCACCCTACAGCTCTCCCTCCATCGCCATCCTACAGCAGCCTGCAGCCTCCCCTCCAGCGCCTTCTCCTGCAGCCCTCCCTCCATCGCAATTCTCCCCTGCAGCCTTCTCCTGCAGCCCTCCCTCCATCGCAATTCTCCTTCTCCCTTCTCGTTATCACCTGGCCAGCTCCCCTCCTCACTAGCACCTCGCCAGCTTCCTCGTCATCGACTCCCCTTCTCATTATCACCTGGCCAGCTCCCCTCCTCGCTAGCACCTCGCCAGCTTCCTCTCTGGACCTCGTCATCGACTCCCCTTCTCGTTATCATCTGGCCAACATCCTTCTTGCCTCGTCATTAACGCCCCTTCCTTTCCTGCTTCCTTTCTAGCCTTCGTGCTTCTCCATCAGCTTCCCTTCTCATCACCATCAGCTCCCCCTCTTGTCACCACCTGCCCCACTATCTCGTTCTATCTCAGCGGGCTTGCCAACACCTCGACAATAGCCCCCCCCTACCTCGTCACCAGCTCCCCTTCCCTTCCTGCTTCCTTTCTTGCCTTGTCATCACTCACCTTCCTACTTCGTCATCAGCTTCCTTTCCTGCTTCGTCATTAGCTTACACTTTACCTCTTGTTCTTCTTCATGCTCGAGAAGAAGTCCAAGTATAAGCCACGGTTGCCCAGAGATAATCTCTTCATTCCTTTCTATACCGCCATGACGTCTCAGGCAGCCTCAGCAGGGCCGACTACATCAGCTAGGCCGACTTCATCAGCAGAGCTACTTTCATCAGCAACTACAGCCTCAGCAGGGCCGACTACATCAGCTAGGCCGACTTCATCAGTAGAGCTACTTTCATCAGCAAGGCCAACTTCATCGGTAGGGCCGACTTCATTAGCAGGACCGACTTCATCAGTGATACATTCCCATCTTGGTCCAGAGATCACTATCATCTCGGATGGAGAGCCACCGCAATCAAGACAGCAGCGGGGGGTTCTTTTCCACTCTCAGAGCTCCAGTGCCTCCTCTTCTGACCATGGGGGCTCAGATTACACCCCCTCTGCACGGAGACCACATTCAGAAGGGTCGGGTGGGCCAACGGAGATACAGAGCCCTTCGGTAACCACCCCTCCCCTCTCCCACATTCGGGTTATGTTTAAACCTCTTCTTGATCCGAACCTCAAACTATCCTCCGTATTGTCATCTTCCGAGATCCAGACCCTCAGTCTAACTGAGTTCGACAAGGTCATCTTCCCTCCGGTGGATGTGGAACTGTGTACAGGATTCATCAGATCTTATGACTATGTCACAGACACTTTTGAGTTCATGGGCTCCAGGCAGCTTCTCACACCCAATTTGGTCTCACAATACATGGGGCTCCCTGCTCTCCCTATTCAACCTCCTTCCGACGATTCACCACATCTCCTGTCATTCCTTTCACAGTGCAAACCCAACAGGAGGGGATATGATTGCAAAAAGGTTTTGGAAGGTGGAAGCAGAGAAGCAGTGATCACACGCTACTTCTTCACTCGCTTCTATTCACCAGCACCCGGGCATTACTACATCACGAAAGGTATCCGTTCTGCTCTTAATGCTCTCTTCACCATCACTCAGTATGATTTTGCATCCCTCTTTTATTCAACATTCCGGGCCACTGTTCGAAATCGCACACGCCGAAGCACACACACCTATACTTGTGGACCTCACCTCACCTACCTCTTGTACCAGTGGCGGGCTGCAACACCTGCACTTTTTCCTCCACCTTCACATACTTCATCCTCTCCTCACCGCCCACCCTCCGCTCCTATGATCCCCCACTTGAGATCATCTCCACTGGCCCTTCGTGCGGCCCCAGCATCCTCGGCCTCTGCTGCATCAGTCTCTGTCCTCTCTTCCTCTCCAGTCCCCATTCCCACTCTTGCTCCCCCCACATCTGCATCTCCAGTCCCCATTCCCACTCTTGCTCCCCCCACATATGCATCTCCAGTCCCCATTCCCACTCTTGCTCCCCCCACATCTGCATCTCCAGTCCCCATTCCCACTCTTTCTCCACCCACATCTGTAGCATAGGTTTCTGAGCCATTCCCTCTTGGGCCAGCCTCTAGAGCTTTGCCATCAGTTGCTCATGCAGGAGTCGCCTCTCCATCCCTCCCCTTCGAGGCAGATTGTGATTTCCCTGATGATGTTCTTCCAGTCACTCCCCTGCCCTCCTCAGGTCTCACCCACCATGGCATGACATTACCACTTATCTCACCCGCAGTCATGACCATTTCCTCTCTGATCATCTCATCAGGGTCAGTAGGGTGCAAAGATATGCACATTAACCCGGTCACTCCCCTGCCCTCCTCAGGTCTCACCCACCATGGCAGGACATTACCACTTACCTCACCCACAGTCATGACCATTTCCTCTCCGATCATCTCATCAGGGTCAGTAGGGTGCAAAGATATGCACATTAACCCCCCAACTCAGGGGGATCCCTCGACAGAAGGTACGGCAGCAGGCACCGTTACGGCAGAAGGCACCTCTGCCTTGGAATCTCTTGATGGAGAGGCATCAGAACGACATAGGTTATTGAACTTGAATCTTACTTTGGGAGCCACTGGTGATGCGAAGACCCCACCCCGGGTGTCTCGACGACTGACCCCTGAACCAAGTATGGAGGCTGCTGGACAGGACTTACTGGAAACTCGACCTGGCGAGGTTATTTTTGCTGGGGGTAAGATACCTTTTCCAGCGGATTGTCCTCCACTTCCTCAAAATGATATGTTGGATACCTACTTCGCAACCTCCTCGGGAGATCTATTCACCCATGAGGCCCAGATAGAGGAACAGAGCCAGGAACACAAACGGCTCCTGTATGCATTAAAGCGGAAGTGGTCTCCTGTTTGCATGGAGGAGGAGGACTTGGACCAAATTTTCACACTTCCCTTGCAAGAGACAATCGCTTCCAACAAGAAGGTATCCCAAGCTCCAAGCTGTTACCTAGACATCGACACACTGGCTCCAGTGGCAGCTCTCGAGGACCCCGAGCAAGAGGGGATGAAAGCGGCCTTCGAGGAATATGGCGAACTTATTGACATGGCTGACCGAATGACCTATCGGGACAGGTATGCATGGATTAAAAGGTCCCTTCATATGGCTCAATGCATTATAGATGACAGCTTCATTCAGATGGGTGCCTCCCTCTTTAATACTACGGGTCAGGTGTTGCTAGCTTCTGTCACAGAAGCAACACCTCCGCTTGGAACATGAGAAGCAGGTAGCCAGCATGCATAAAGAATGGGATACAACATTGCAAATGAAAAAAGTGGAGTGGGGAGCAATTCTACAGGCAAGGGAAGCTGGGTGGAAAACTCAGCACGACGAGTTTCAGCAAAGTCTTGTAGCAAAGGAGGCAGAGTGAACATCCACCAAGAAAGTTTTGGAAGACCACCATTCAGCCCAACAGGCTCAAATTCAGTGGGAGCTTGCTGCCCTATAGGACAGATACACCTCACTGGCTGCCGATAAGCATACTGTGGATCAACAGGTGGAGGTGGTGCGGAGTCAAATGAAGCAGATTCGTGAGGCAAAAGACCATCTCCAAGTTTCACATTCCAAGTTGCAGGACAACTTCCATGGGCTGCAAGATGAAAATGCTACTCTCAAATCTCGATGTGAACATTACTGTTCTGGCTACCACAGGTATAAATCCAAATATGAGGACATCCGCAACCTCATGGACATAGTCGAGGAAGAGGCAAGGACCAGCCCCGGAACCTCAGCACACCCACCACACCCACCCCCTCCTCCTCCCTGACTTTCATCCAGCAAGCCGTAGCTCCTGGATCTTTTCGTTCGGCATTTCTTTTTGCGAACTCTGTACATTTGGATTCTCATGTAAATAAGGAATTTGGAGTTGTATGGCCATGAGCCAGTTTCTTTTTTTCAGTTTTACAGTTGTAAGGGCACGAGCCCTTTCTTTTCAGTTTTGGGATGTCAACCCCAAGGTCACTTTCTTATTTGTAATTTACACTTAACTTTTTCTCACAAGATCCTAGGTCATTCACCGGGACGGTGAATGATAATGGCAGGGGATCTGTTGTACTCAAAGTTTATGGCGACCCACCAAGAGTCACACTTGGGTCACGTCATGGTCACCTCAGCAACATGCCAAGTTGTTAGACCTTGGTCATACCTAGTCGCAGCGTGTTCACATGTGTTCACATCTTGGACTTGACATGGACATGACTTGGACATGACATGACTTGACATGGACATGACTTGGACATGACATGACTTGACATGGACATGACGGAAGCAATACATGACTGAAGAGTGCCAAGCCTCAACCTCGACTCACCATGGTCAAAGTCAATCAGAGGGAAGTATTGGCACAATGGTACACGGGATACACCTGTTGGTGCACATGGGAAGCAGTCCAACAGTTAAGAGGCATAGGTGGTGCACCAACCCTCTCAACCAACTAGTGTCAGGAGCGCAGGAGAACACATGGAGCACGGGATTCACTGACCCAGGACAGGCTGGAGTGTTGCGGAAGCCATCAAGGACAGAGCGGCCCACAAACGGTGGAATGGCTAAGGATGGCTAAGGGTGCAAGAAGGCATCCAATAGGAAGAGGGTGTGGAGATTGGTAGCGGGGGGTGGAGCAGAGGAGGAGAAGGTGAAGAGGGGGAAAGGGGAAAGGAGAGGGACATTCTGGAGGGGCGAGAGGCAGGAGTGAAGGAGTGAGAGGCTAGAGTCAAGAGCTCGCCTCGTGTGTATCTTCTGGGAGTGTATCAGTCATCTTGCCTTCTAATGAGTTATGCTACTTCCCAACTCTGCTCACTACTCTAAAATCTCTTTCGTTGTGTTCTACTCCCCTCCTCTCCCTTCACCTGGTACAACGGCGGACCTGTGTCATGTGGTGGAAGTTCTTTGCTGTTCATGTCGAGGGATGGCTTTCATGAGGTTGTTCCGCTTTGGTCTTCTTCTTGCTCACATCACTTCAGCACTTGTACTGCTTGCACATAGTTGACACCATCGACAAGCACTCACCTACGTACCATCAGTGACACTTACGGCACGTCCTACTCGCTTCTCGCACCAGTGGCCCTAGGCCTCCGGTAATACTTCTGGAAGTGTTAGGAAACCCCCCCCCTCAGACAAAGAGCCTAACAAATTAATAAATGCAACTATGCCACCCAGTACAAATGACACATGTTAGGCTAGTTCAACCCCCCGATATTCAAGAAGTGCCAGAATACTTGAAGAATTATACAAGTGGCAGTGTGCCAATAGCAATGCCAAGACCACTCAGAGAATATGAAGTTCAAGAAACCGATAGCATTGGAGAAACTCCAATCTATGAGGGACCTGCAAAAACATGCACAATAAACCTTACCCTTGAAGGGGAGGAAGAAAATTTGGTTTTCATTGGGAAACAGCTTCGTCAAGAAGATGAAACCAAACTCAAAGAACTCCTAATGGAATACCGTGACTGCCTAGCATGGCCATACAAAGAGATGAAAGGAATTTCACCAGAAGTGGCAGTACACACGATACCTATAAGGGAAGGTGCTCACCCTAAGGTATGTGGACCTTATCACACAAATCCTAAATATGGCACCATGGTTTATGATGAGCTAGAAAAACTCCTAGATGCCGGATTCATCTACGAAATAGAGCACACTGATTGGGTTTCACCCATTGTCATTGTACCTAAATGCAACAAGAAGCTCAGAATATGCGTAAACTTAAAAAATGTGAATGCCGCCACAATTAGGGATCACTATCCCCTACCCTTAACAGAAACAGTGTTGGAAAAGGTGGTAGGATCCGAAATATATAGCTTCTTGGATGGCTTCAGTGGCTATAACCAAGTGCAAATTGTCCTCAAGACCAATCAAAAACAACATTTGCTACAGAATGGGATATTTTTACATATAGAGTCATGCCATTTGGCCTTTGTAATGCCCCGGCCACATTCCAGCGAGTCATGTTCACAACTTTCAAGTCATTTTTGAATAAGTTTTTACAGGTTTTCTTGGATGATTTGTGCATCCATTCAAACAAACAGGACCACTCCAAATGTCTTGAAGAAGTACTAATCAAATGCAGGGAGTATGGCATTTCACATAAGAAAGACTACCCCATCTACTTTGCCAGTCGACAACTCAATGATGCAGAGATCAACTATACAACCATAGAAAGAGAAGCCCTAGCAATGGTGTATAGTGTAAAGAAATTTCAGCACTATCTACTGGCAAATGATTTTGTCTTCTACATCGACCATCAAGCATTGCTTTATCTTGTGAACCGTCTGTGTACCACAAGAAGAATAACCAGATGGCTCCTCTTGCTGCAAGAATTCAACTTCAAAATCGTGGTCCACAAAGGCGCCCAACACTACATTGCCGATCACATGTCTTGAGTCAAGTCAGGAGAAGAAGCCACTGGAGTAGAAGATGACTTACCAGATGCCGCACTATTTCAAATAGATGCTGTTCCAGAGTGGTGTGGAGATATCATTGGGTACTTGAGGCAGGACAACCTGACATGAAAGCAGTAGATGCCAGAAAATTGATTCTAAAGGCTGCACCCTATCAACTCATTGTAGGACAACTGTACAAGATGGGCAAGGACCAGATATTAAGAAGATGTGTAATGCCTCATGAGATCTTGCCAATCCTGAGTGAAGTCCATGAAGGCATTGCAGGAGGACACTTCCAAGGGGAGGCCTCAGCAAGAAAATTTCTCACAGGCTACTGTTGGCCAACACTATGGGCAGATACCTATGAATATGTAAAAGGCTGTGATGTATGCCAACGGACTATTAAACCACAACATAAAGACTTCAATCCCCTAACACCAATTGTTGCACAACAACCATTTGAAAAATAGGGGATTGACTATGTGGGTCCCATACATCCAGCAGCAAAAGGAACACAGGCATGCTACATCATTGTGGCCACTGATTACTTTACAAAATGGGCTAAAGCTAAAGCAGTGAGAAAGGCAGATGCCAGAAGCACAGCAAGATTCTTATACGAAAATGTGATAACCTGATTCGGATGCCCCATTGAAATTGTGTCAGATAGAGGCACACATTTTGTCAATGAGGTAATCCAAGAACTCTTGTCTGGCTTCATGGTAATCCATAGAAAAAGCACACCCTACTACCCCCAAGGAAATGGACTAGCAGAATCCACAAACAAAATAACATGCATTATCCTCACCAAGGTAGTAGAACCACAGCATTCTGATTGGGCAGAGAAACTGAATGCAGCCTTATGGGCATACTGAACCACATTCAAGGTCAGTACAGGGAACACACTTTTTCAATTGGTGTACGACCTTGCACAACGATAAACGGGAGCCGACTGAAGCGCTACTACATCAATACGCAAGCCATCCCCGACAAAAACGAAGATTTGGGAAACCAAGTCTTCCTTAGTTAGGATTAGATTGTATCACGAGCACTCACTTGCATATGTACGTCTTCGCACATATAGGTATCATCAATCGATTTTACCTAGAGCTCAGAAGTGATGAATGAGTTCTAGCTGCCCTATGAAAATCCCAGCAAAAAAAGCATATAGTTAGTCCCTACTTAGCTACTAGTTCACATGCACTCACACGCTTTCGCTTAGACACATAGATGATTGCATGAATAATTGAACCACACACTTTCATTCCACACTCTCAAAGGATGTATAAAAAAAGATCTCTCTCCCACACACACACAGAAAGGTCATACCGGCATGCCAATCAATCTAATGATCAATGGTACACTACATGCACATGGATGCAGGTTCAGAAAAGATGCCGCCACTAAAGCGGATGCACAGAAAGAGCCCACCACCTCAACCATGGGACCCCCTCCAGAGTTTGCAGCCATCTACATCCTCTTAACCATGGAGACCACATGCATTCGTGGTCCAAAGCGATAGCTCCGAAGAAGATTCAGTGCATGACCAAGCAGAACAAATGCCACCCAAGTCACAATTGACCTACACAACCATTAATAAGGCCCAATCAATGGAACTTGTCTGGCCACCCACATCGACTTATGCTCTTTCCTAGGATGCAACATCTTACTTAGAGCAATGGGGTCTAGGTAGTTTGCACGAGAGCCTCAAATCCTTGGAGGACAGTCCTACCCTGACCACCTACATCAAGGACTCTCTCCATTCTTTCTACTCTAGCAATGCAAAGGATGGCAAGTACGGTACAATCAGTGTACAGCAAAGCCCACTCGACATTATCCTCGATAGTACAGTCATTCAAAGGGCTTTCTCACTGCTAAAACAAGGTGGCAAATACCCTAAATGATCTGCTGATGCAAAGTTTATCGAAGTACAGTCTCTCCTCACCAAGGGCACACTGATCCATAGAGATGGCATATTGCTTCACACCATCCTTGACCATCGCCTCAAGGAAGCAGCACAATTCCTATCCACAATCCTGGGAATTAAGTACGGCAAAAATCACTCTCTCCCACTCCGCACATTTGTTATGCTGAGTAGGAAGCTAAAACAAGACTGGGTCCATCACTTCATCATTTTCTTTACCAAGAAACTCAATGGTTCTTCAAGCCAAAAATGTAAAATTCCACACTTATTGGCTATAATCATAAAAAAAGGACTACAAGAAAGAGAAATGACTCTACCTTAATCACGAAAACCAATTGAGGAGTTGGACATACCCTTCTCACTAGTATGGGAGCTGTCACCAACTTCTCCAACTATCACATTGATAAGTGCAGATGCCTTAGCAGAGGTACCTATTCTAGAGGTCGGGATTGCAGAATTGCCCCACGAGATGCTACAGCTCGGTGCACAACTGCAACCAATAAGTCTCCCCCAACAGCACCAACCTGAGCTCGCGATAAGGTCGGCACCCAAACTGGAGGAAAGATCGACACCAAAGCCTAAGACTACATCAGCACTCGAGCCGCCCATCGACACCATGCTAGTCGATGAGCCACAAGGGGAGCTAGTGCCAGATCAGCAGTATGACTATTGTACACAAGGGACTGAAATGCCATTGGAACAACCTCCCCTAAGTACTACAGAATCATCGAGATGGCTCCATGGGCACCACTTGTATCAGCAATATCACCAAACCTCATCACCGTCTGTCATTCTCCAACATCAAGCTAGCCAAATGATTCAAATGTTAGAACTATTCACTAGCTTGGCCAAGGAAGAATATGCAAGAGAATTGGAAAGGCAGACACTGCATTCGAAATCGAAGACCAATTCCAGGCGATCGCCATAGAGGTCAAGGCACTTCGGGCACAGATAGATGAGAAGGAGGTAGAAGAAGTGCACATGAACCAGGCTCTCCAAGCTCAAGAGAAGGCAGTAAGGGATGTGGCCTCCAACGTCCACCAAAGTCAAACACAGCTGATTGCGACAGTAGAAGCAACGGCAATCCTACAGACCTACTATAACTCCTTGACATCTGCACATGCGCAACAAATGGAGGTAGTGGCACAAGCTCGACTCACTCTAATTCACAAAGAAGAAGAGCTCCAGGATTGCAAAGACAAGCTTGAAGACATGAAACAATCTTTGGCAGTACGTGCCTTCAGGATTGATGAGCTTACAAGGGAATGCCGCATCTTAAAAACCAACTTGCTACTGTTCAAGAGGCCAGCACTTCACAAGCCCAAGTCTTGGACCAATGGTCCAATACCACCGAAGACATTCCTCAACAGGCAAAGGTCACCTTGCAAATGAGAAAGCTTAAGGAGGCATACACAACCATCTACCATCAATACAAAGAAAAAATGAATGAGATGCACTCCCAAAAAATAATCATCTCCAAGCTTGAACTCCAATTGCTAGTGCACAACAATGAGGCATTGGAAGACAACATCAATGATGCCCCACTACAATGCACAACCATGGTGTACCAAGAGCTTGTGGCTGCTCTACAAGTGGAAGATCACCTCAACGCACGTGTGCTTATCCAATGGAAGCAACTCCAAATCAGGATCATATCTGCTCATCCAACAATCAACTGGGAACTTTCCATCGGAGCTAAAACCCTGCGCATAATTTGCTAAGACTTGTCTAAAGATGAGAAAAATATCTTCTGCCTGTCTACACATGCCGGGTTTATAACACTCTGGATGGATGCTTTCATTGCATATGTCTGCCTCATGGGTAGTCCTCCCCTCAGGGTTATTGCAGGTTTGTTGCCATTGCTACAATGGCCATCCCTATTATTTGCATGGCACGACATAACTGACATCCCACCCATGCAGCTGATCATCCCATCGCACCAGCAAAAAGAAGTGTCGGAAGATGACAAGGCCTATCTCACATCCAACTTCCCATATCTAACCACTCTTTCTACCAATATCATAACCTCACTTCCCCTTGCTGCTACCACCCTGTTGACCTTCCCCGAGCTCCATCCTAACATCTATTCCCTCCATCGTCTCTTTGCTCATGCCTCTCACCATTTTCAACTTACCCAACAGTCACAAACTTACGAGCCCCTCACACCTAGCTTTTTCCCCTCCCTTGCTGATCCTACCCTTGAGGATTACCAAGCTGCTCAAACCATTTGCCCAGTTCTTCCCCCCCTCCCCTCTGCTCCCCCTTCCACCACTATCACTCTACCATATTTCTCCCCAATGTCCCCCGATTCTCTCCCTGCGCCGTCATCACCTCCGACACTTTTGGTGCTTCCATCAGTAGAAAATGACACAGTATTTGATTTTGAATATCAAGATCTGGATAATTCAATTCATACGCCCATGCCAAGTTCCGATGATGGGTATGATTTTGATGAGATACCACTTCCCAGTAACCCCATCAAGGAATTTTGGAGCAAATATCCTGATATGAAAACTCGAGGTGGATGGACCCTGGACAACTTTCCTACCAACATTCGTCAGCGTCAAATTAGTGAAGGTTGGATTAGCAAGTTGAATCCTCCACAGCCATTGGACTAAAAACATGGCAACCCAGATACGTGATCGCAATAAGCCATAACCTGAGGATGGGTAATAAAATGGATCCGGGAGTATGTTGACTCTGTTCCAACATGAACTTATGTAGAAAGGGAATGTGATACAACTTTGTGATACAACTTTGTGTTACAACTTTGTGTAACAACTTTGTGTTACAACTTTGTGTTACAACTTTGTGTTACAACTTTGTGTAACAAATTTGTGTTACAACTTTGTGTTACAACTTTGTGATACAACTTTGTGTTACAATTTTGTGATATGACTTTGTGTTACATGCAGAGAGAGAAGCTCTCCAACTTGTATAAATACCCCATAATGGAATGAAGCCCGCACTCTTTGGGGCATTGTGTTGAGTCTACTTGGTATTCCAAGCATTTGTCTCAAGTGTCCATGCTTCCTTGCACTGCACGTCCAAAAGCATGTCCTAATCTTGCAACTCCTCCTCCCCCCTCCTCCAACCTTGCAACCCATCCTCTCCCTCTCCTCCTCCCTGCTCCTTCTCCCTCCTCCTCCTCCTCCTCCTCCCTCCTCCTCCTCCTCCTCTCTCCTCCTCCTCCTTCCTCCTCCTTCCTCCTCTCTCTTCTTTCCCCCATGCTCTTACACCTTCTTCCTCTCCCACTCCTATGCTCTCCTAAACCCTTTGTTCCTCAACCCTTAAACTCCATGATCTATGAGGGAGACGAGTTCTCCACCATGTACTCTACCCTGACCTTGGAACCTCCTTCTAAACCCTGGAACCTCCTTCTAAACCCTGGAACCTCCTTCTGAATCTTGGACCCTCCTTCTAAACCTGGACTCCTTCTAAACCTTGGAACCTCCTTCTAAACCTTGGAACTCTTTCTAAAACCTGGAACCTCCTTCTGAACCCTAGAACCTCCTTCCAACTCTTAAACTCCTCCTAAACCCTACAACCACCAATGAAGGCGAAAGCCTTCATTACCTCAACAAAGATGATTTATGTTCCTTTTACACATGCACGCACTTTGTTTGCTTACCACACTTAAGCCTACGTCTCTCATCGGAACACGACTTGAGGTCCTAAGCTACACATATACTACAAGCAACAATCCCAATATATCTGTAGGTGACAAAAAGCCTCGGAACCCTGCAAACATAGAATACCCAACTCTTCCTACGAAAGCAGTAGGAAAGAGCCAATAGGTAGCGTTTTGCTCCCAACCATATGGAAAGACTTGCTTATGAGCATCATGAGATAAAACAAATGCTCATGAGATAAAACAAAATTATATATATATATATATACGAACAAGAAAGGAAATGTTGTCTATGGGATAATCAATGACATTTGGATGTTGAAAGATGTTGGGGTAAAGGCACTGGCCACCCTATGTAACAGTTTTTAGTCTAGTACTGCTAAGTACACTAAGTATGCATTGTACTTAGTGCCTAGTGGTCCTAGCCTTATCCAAAGATATATATATACTACTGTGTGTACTTGGGGAGGTACCACTCATTGTTTATCCCCACCTATTGGTGTCTACTGTGGGTGTGTCTCCTCTTCTCACTCCCAAACTCCTACTCTCTCCCTCTTCTACGTCAACTGGTATCAGAGCCACTGCTCTACTACTCCTCTCCCGATCCCCTCCATCCTCTCCATCCTCACAGGTCACGCTTATTCTCAGCCAGCAAACGGGCGATGGCATCTTCATTGCGAGGGAGGCGAGCAGTAGCTCGCAACTTGGCATCCTCAAGAGGTAGCGACAGTAGCAGCACGAGGCGATGCGAATGGATCAGCAAGTGGTCAACCAGAGTCGGCCATAGCTACCGGCAAACGATAGGCCGACACCTTCCAGCCGGCCGATAGTAGCCAGCACTCACCTGGCGGTGCAAGAGCGCAGTAGTGGCGCATGAGGGCAAAGGCAGCGCAGCAAGAAGGAGCAACATCGAGGGAAGAAGAAGAAGCAGCGTAGAGCTGTAGCAGTGTGTGCCGATGGTCCAAAGCGGCAGTGAGTTCCTAGGGGCACGCATTCAAGGCATTGGCTTGCTTCTCGCACCTCGAGGGAGGCACATAGTTCCGAATTGGATTCCTGCTTTCCTGATGGTGACAGTTTCGTCATCCCACGTGAGGAGACCTTTTTTATTCTGAGTCCCATCTGGGCTCATACTCCGAGGAGGGGTGTTCTTCAATTTTTGTTGTCTACGAGACAACATACTTTTGTCATATTTTATGAGATCTTGTCTCTCACATTGAGTGCAAGATTCTTGTATTGGCATTTGAGCCAGGTGCAAGTGTTCTACTCTTGAGGCTTAGTTTATGCCGCAAACAGTGTCGAAGATAGGTCTATCACCTAGCCAGTGATTGTACGTCAGTGTTCTCATTGAGTGTATGCATTGGCAGATTTGTAGTTTGACACTTGCAGCATATGCTTTGAGGTGGATGCAATACAATGGCCTTGTAGCTACATGCCTTGTGAGTAGTAGTGGAGGACATTTGCAGTGTTTATGCACAGAATGTGCCGTCACTTTTGATGCTACTGTGATTTTGAGTATTGCTGTATTTTTTATGCTATGAGTACCTTCACGTAGCGGGCAGATTTGGTCAATTTTGACCAACTTTGACTTTTGTCGAATTGGGGCTTTTATAGCCTGACTGACAATTTGTCCAGTGGGAGTACTCAGGATGCATTATCTTCACTCGTGGATCACATTAATGCTTTGAAAGTGCAAAATCAATTTGGGGCTTTTGGTCAGAAGTCAATTTTATCAGGATTTGTGGTCAAATCTCTGATTATCTTCATGCATTCACAGGGCTACTGAGCCACTTTACCTCTAGACTATATATTCAGTTGGGGGGGAAGTTTTTGGAGCATATGGAGGTCAAAAATCAGGGATTTTTGTAAAAATCAGGGTTTTATTGTTTTTTGACAGTCCGGGACTGTCAAACAGTAGATTTGACCAAGTTTAACCATCTGAAAGTTAAAAAAGTACTGCTGTTTTTTATCAAAACTGTTTTGGGATTTTTCTGGAGCATTTTTACGCAGCTGTACCACACTTTCGCTAGCAAAAAGTACGAGAACAACTTGCTGTACTGTTTCTGCAGCAAGTGGGAGTAAGACATATAGGTGGTTTTGTGCCACTGAAATAGTAAAAGATCACTTTCGATTCTACTTCCGCTGTGGGAGATTTATTTGGAGTGACTTGTGCTTTAATTGCACGCCTATACAGGGAGTCAGGCAGTTCCATTGAGGAACAAACTCTTCTTTCTTTACCATGAGTTCCAGCAGTGACGTGTCGTCCTTGTTCCAGATAAAGAAGCTCGAAGGAGCTAAAAACTACGACATATGGAGGACACAGTGCTACAATGTGTTGATGCAGAAGGACCAGTACAAACCTATAAAGGAGAAGGGTGTTAAGCCCTCCAACATTACTGATGAGCAGTGGGAGAAGATGGACAACTTGGCCATGTCAACCATAATGCTTACAGTTGTTGATTCATTGGTTGTAGGCATCAGAGATGAACCTACTGCGTGGAGAATATGGCAGTGTCTTGAGGATACATATGCCAAGAAAAGTGCCACGGGCAAAGCTTACTGGTTGAAGAAGCTTGTTGGGCTTCAGATGAAGGAGGGGACACCTATGTCCACTCATATTATTGAGTTCAACAGCATATTCAGCCATGTGATCAACCAAGGGTTGAAGCTCGATGATGAGCTGAAAGCTACACTCATCCTATGTTCTCTACCTGAGTCATGGGATACATTCAGGACTTCTACTAGCAACTCAAATGCCATTCTATTATTTGCTGATGTGGAGAGCGCTCTTCTACAGGAAGAGATGAACAGAAAGAACAATGCTGTTGGGAAGTCAAATGCTTTGAATGCACGCAGCAGGTCCAAAACACGTGGAAAAGACAAAGAAAGAGAAAGGAGCAAGTCCCGCTCAAAGAAAGATCTTGTCTGCAATTATTCTGGCAAGAAGGGACATGTAGAGAAAAAATGTTTTCAGAAAAAGAACGACGAAAGAGCCAAAGAAGGCAAGGCTCAAGGCAAGTCAAAGGGCAAAGAAAAGGAGGAGCTGCATGTTACTTATGTTAGTGACAGTGACAGTGGAGGATCAGATATGCTTTCCTGGATTATAGATTCAGGTGCTTCCTTTCATGTGATACTCTACAGAGATCTGTTTGTCAGATATGCAGGTGGGCAAAAGGGAGTTGTTCTTGGTGATAACCATGCATGTTCTATCATTGGCATAGGTGATGTCAGGCTTGTTCTTGAGAATGGCCAGCAGTTAATGCTCAAAGGGGTCAGGCATGTTCTTGAGGTGAAGAAGAACTTGATTTCCACAGGGTTGTTGGATGACGATGGTTATCATACCACCTTTGGTAATCAGAAGTGGAAAATCAGCAAAGGGGCAATGGCTATAGCCAGAGGTCCTAAACTTGATACTTTGTATTCACTTCATGCAAGACATTGTCCGCATTCCAATGTAAATGCCGCCGAGCTGCCAAAGATTTCATTGTGGCATAGCCGGCTTGGCCATATGAGTGTTAAGGGAATGGAGCAACTGGCTCATTTTGGTTACTTGCCGAGTCTAAAATTTTCAGATTTAAAGAAATGTGAATTTTGTCTCTACGGTCGTCAAGTACAGATTCCTCATAAGAGGGCATCAAATCAGAAATTACAGCTCTTGGAGCTTGTCCATACCGATGTATGTGAGATGCCTACTGTATCTTTAGGAGGAGCAAAGTACATTTTGTCATTTATAGATGATGCCACCCGCAAAGTGTGGGTTTACACTCTTAAAAGAAAGAGTGATACCTTTACTGCTTTCACTAAGTTTGTTGCACTGGTCGAAAATGTGACAGGCAAGAAACTAAAAGCTTTGAGGTCTGACAATGGTGGAGAGTATTTGTCCAAAGAGTTCCAGGAATTCTGTGAGGCAAAGGGCATTCAAAGGGTGTTATCTGCACCGTATGATCTGGTGACAAAGGTGAGATGGGCTACAAACTATGGGATCCCATAAACAGAAAACTTATACGCAGCAATGATGTCGTGTTTGATGAAACCATCATGTTCAAGGAACCTGTTGTACAACAGGGACCTTTAAAAGTAACTATTGATGATGACAGGCATCATGGGCAACACAGACCGGCTGTAAATCAGCCACAATAGCAGCATAATCAACCATTAAATGATGCTGCAATAGGTCCAAATGGACAGCCAGATATGGCAAATGATATCCCAATGGATGTACCACAGTTAGATGATCTTCCTGACATGCAAATGCAGCCAGAACTGGATAATGAACAGGCTGGACAGCCACCTCATGATGATGGTCATCAGGTTAGAAGGTCAACCAGACCGACACGGCAGCTAGACAAATTTATTCCTGGCTTTGATTATCTAATGCTCACTGATTGTGGAGAGCCTTCATGCTACAGAGAGGCTAGGCAGAGGGTAGACAAGGTTCAATGGGATCTTGCCATGAAGTCTGAAATGGACAGTCTTCACAAAAATGGCACTTGGGAATTGGTACCCTTGCCTACTGGTAAGAAAGTACTGCCATGCAAATGGGTTTATCGACTTAAAGTCACACCTGGTGAAAAGCCAAGGCATAAAGCCAGACTGGTTGCCAAGGGGTTCAAGCAGGAATATGGTGTTGACTTTGATGAGATATTCTCTCCTGTCATTAAGATGACAACTCTCAGAATTGTATTAGCATTGGTTGCACATGCAGATATGGACTTGGTCCAAATGGATGTCAAGACGGCATTTCTTCATGGTGATTTACATGAACAGATTTTTATGCAGCAACCAGAAGGTTTTACAGTGAAGGGAAAGGAGAAGCTTGTGTGCAGACTGAAGAAAAGTCTTTATGGTCTTAAGCAGGCACCCAGAGAATGGTATCATAAGTTTGATACATTCATGCGAACCCAAGGTTATAGGAGAAGTGACATTGATCACTGCTTGTATACCAAGAAAGCTTCCGATGGCAGTTTACTGATCCTCATTTTGTATGTGATGATATGTTGATTGCTGGAAAATCTCATAAGGAGATCGATGCCTTGAAGAAAAGATTGCACCAAACCTTTGATATGAAGGATCTTGGTGATGCCAACCATATAGTGGGCATGTGGATACTTCGGGATAGGGAAAAGCGGTTGCTATACTTGTCTCAGAAGGAATACATTGGCAAGGTCTTGCAGAGATTTCACATGGAGGGGGGGAAGAGTATTGGTACTCCATTGCCTCCTTATGTGAAAATCAGTGCTTTGAACAGCCCTCAGACAGATGCCGAGAGGGCTGAGATGTCAAAGATTCCATATGCATCAGCGTGTGGCAATCTCATGTATGCTATGGTTGCAACCAGGCCAGATATTGCGTTTGCAGTGGGAGTGGTTAGTAGATACATGGCTAAACCTGGCAGGAAGCATTGGGATGCAGTAAAAGGTGTCATGAGATACCTGAAGGGTACACAGGACCTGTGTATATGTTTCGGCAATCAAGATGCAAAAGTGCAAGGTTATACAGACTCTAATTATGCCGGTCACCCTGATACCCGGAAGTCTACTACCGGATATGTTTTCACTTTCACTAGAGGTGCAGTGTCGTGGGTATCTAGAATGTAGCAGTGCATTGCTCTGTCTACTACAGAAGCTAAATATATTGCAGCCACTGAGGCATGCAAGGAAGCTATATGGCTATCTCGGCTAGTGGCAGATTTGGGCTACTCTAGTGATACTCCATTGTTGCATTGTGACAGTCAGAGTGCCATACAGTTGGCACGAAATCCTGTTTTTCATGCAAAGACGAAGCACATCGACGTGAAGTATCATTTTATCAAGGAGGTGCTTGAGAACAAGCAACTTTAGCTTGTGAAAGTTCACACTGATGACAATCTAGTAGATCTGTTGACCAAAGGATTGGCTGCTGAGCGGTTTGCACATTGCAGACGGCTAATGGGTATAGGTTAAGGCCAGTCTACTGGTCTTGTACATTATGATGTATATGCTGTTTTTTCTTTTCTTTCTCTTGAGGGCACATTGCCTTTAAGTGGGAGGTTGTTGGGGTAAAGGCACTGGCCACCCTATGTAACAGTTTTTAGTCTAGTACTACTAAGTACACTAAGTATGCATTGTACTTAGTGCCTAGTGGTCCTAGCCTTATCCAAAGATATATATATACTACTGTGTGTACTTGGGGAGGTACCACTCATTGTTTATCCCCACCTATTGGTGTCTACTGTGGGTGTGTCTCCTCTTCTCACTCCCAAACTCCTACTCTCTCCCTCTTCTATGTCAAAAGAAAGCTTTAAAAAAAAAGGAATTATATTTTACATACTTTTGGATAAATTTATAGCTTCAAACATCTAGAAGCTACTCATCATTAGTAGGCCCCTCAACCCTTTCTCTATCATGTTGCTCCTCGGTTGAGGTATTGACCATTGTATGTCCTACTATTGGCTCTTCTAGCTTTGCCAGCTCAAATTCTTCATCCTTGTAGGAGGGTAGGGGCTCTCTGGATGCTAGGTACACCTTATCAATATTCGACTTGAACTTTGCTCCCACCTCCCACTTGACATCAAATACATATAGGCACACCCATTTGTAAGGTAAATGATGCTTACAAGGGATCTTTCTAAACTGCCACATAGGGTCAATTCTTTTGGAGAGGACAAACTGTGTCATACTTATCATGGCAAAAAAGTGACAAACCCAAAACATCTTGAACCATGAATAGATTCAAACGCTCAGTGATCAACCATTATGTCTTTTGGTATGGCCCATGGGTTGGTGATATAATTTCTATTCTCTAAATACCACCACTTCTATGGGTTGGTGATGGAATTTCTATTCTCTAAATACCACCACTTCTATGAAAAACGAAACACATTATTTACACTTCTTCTAGTATGATGCAAAACTATTTAATAATTTTCCATTAAGGAGAAGTAATTGATACTCATCATTTTGAGGGCATATATCATCTTATTTCTATGTACATGCTTCATATTAGCTTTACCTTGTTAACCAAATCAATAATAAAATGTTGTAACATATCCAAAGCTATACAAACAACATCTAGCATGATGCAAAACTATTTAATAATTTTCCATTAAGGAGAAGTAATTGACACTCATCATTTTGAGGGCATATATCATCTTATTTCTATGTACATGCTT
Source organism: Dipteris shenzhenensis (assembly GCF_047967505.1). Taxonomy (NCBI): domain Eukaryota; kingdom Viridiplantae; phylum Streptophyta; class Polypodiopsida; order Gleicheniales; family Dipteridaceae; genus Dipteris; species Dipteris shenzhenensis. The sequence continues at coordinate 1,951,639 of NC_141612.1, forward strand.
CATATTAGCTTTACCTTGTTAACCAAATCAATAATAAAAATGTTGTAACATATCCAAAGCTATACAAACAACATCTAGCACACATTAAAAATGGTCAATTTATCCCAAAACTTTTTAGCATGAATGCTTAGAAAGGTTCCCAAAACCAACCCCAATAACAAGATTGAGAAAAAAGTTCATTTGGTCCCATGTCCAAATGGTTTTCCTTGGCCCCAAATGGCCAGATGGACTTTTTAATTGAAATTTTCTAGGACTAATGCCTTTCATGGTGCAAAATAGCCAATCCTCCAAAGAAAATATAAAATAATTTCCATTGGAAAATTTCCACAAATAACTTGCTTCAATTATTGAAAAATAAATAAACAAATTCATGGTGCTAAAGCCATTGCCCAAAACAAGATATAACACTGAAAAATCAACAACAATGTTTGCATTATAAAAATTGTACAAAAAAATAGTCACAACCAACAAATTTGGTATCCTTAATTATTACAAAATAATTCCAACCTTCACAATTCTATAAGATTGTTTTTAACCACCAAAATTGGTGTCCTTAAGTATTACAACCACTAAAAGACTTGAGATGGGTCACCAAAACTTAGTTTGGCCCTGGAGATTGGTCACCTCTTATCCAACTTGCCAATTCCATGTCTTTGATCATGATTGTACATGGATTGCACACAAGTTTGTGTCCATAAGAAGGGATACTTGACCCATTTCACATGCCTCTTGTATGGTAAAAAGTGCAATTGATTGTATTCTTGCATTATTTCTTTGACTAATCAATCAAACAAAGCTCTCTTCTATGCTCTTTTGATACTTTTTGAGCTCAAAGAGGGCCTTCATTCCTAGCTTTATGTGGTGCCTCCCTCTAGGAGGTCCTCCACCTCTGCCTCCACTGCCACCTCCACCTCCTCCTCCTCCTCCTCCACCACCACCACCACCACCACCACCACCTCCACCTCCACCTCCCAGTTGAGCACAAACCGTGGTCATACTTATTGTGGAAAAAAAGTAACAAACCCAAAACATCTTGAACCATGAATAGATTCAAAAGCTCAATGATCAACCATCGTGTCTTTTGGTATGACCCATGGGTTGGTGATAGAATTTCTGTTCTCTAAATACCACGACTTCTATGGGTTGGTGATGGAATTTCTATTCTCTAAATACCACCACTTCTATGAAAAATGAAATACATTATTTACACTTCTTCTAGTACAATGCAAAATTGTTTTATAATTTTCCATTAAGGAGAAGTAATTGATACTCATCATTTTGAGGGCATATATCATCTTATTTCTATGTAAATGCTTCATATTTGCTTTACCTTGTTAACCAAATCAATAATAAAAATGTTGTAACATATCCAAAGATATATAAACAACATCTAGCACACATTAAAGATGGTAGATAAAGTTATAATAAACTTACATGATTTTACTCTCCTTAGAATGTGTATGGTCCATCAGTGCACTAGTCATAGAGGCTGCTTGAGCTGTAGAATGAAGGGGAAAATCTTTTGGTGAGCTTTTAATGTGAGCTTTTCTACCATTTCCTTTGTTTTTGCGAGCTTTTCTTAGAAATCCATACGTGTTTTTGTTATAAGAACGATGGGGAGGTTAGAAAGAGGGGGAGAGGATATAGGATATGTTCATTTTCATAGCATGTGGGAGGGATGGAAGAGTGTGTACTATGCACAAGGGGGGGCGAATATGAGTGGCAGTAGGAGGCAAAAAATTATGGAAGATATGTCCATATTCAAAGTAGAAGGGAGGAATTATGGGAGATATGTTCATTTTAAAAGTGTATAATTTGAAACTTTTGACCTCAGATTTGGATTCCTCATTGAATTCCGATCATTTTGAGTACCAACATGACCATATTCTGATAAAAATTGAAAAAATGGTGTTTTTGTCATTTTGGCTTGTTTTGGGCCTATTTTGAGTCTGCGCTAACGCAGACTCAAAGTAGGCCCAAAACAGGCCAAAACTGAATTCATGACAAAAACACCATTTTTTCAATTTTTATCAGAATATGGTCATGTTGGTACTCAAAATGACCGGAATTCGATGAGGAATCCAAATATGAGGTCAAACCTATCAAATTATACACTTTGAAAATGAACAAATTTCCCACATGCTCTCCCTTCCCCTTTGCATTTAGTAGATGAACATAACTTTCACATTCCTCATCCTCTCTCTCCTCCTTACACTCCTCTTTGCATACCTTATAAGTTCCCCCTCTACGTTCTCCACTATGATAACAAATATACGTTCCAACTCCCCTCCCCTCCCTTCTCCATGCCACCTTACCCATGTGCCCATCCCTCCCCCTTTCCTTTATCTCCCCTCCCCCCCCTCTCTCGTCTTAACTGCAACCACAACCCAAATTTTCAACCCACCCTACTCCATGAACCCCCCCTCTCTCTCTCTCTCAAGTGAATGAAAAGCTCGCAATATTCATGAAAATTGAAAAAAAGCTCATGACAAAAAGCTCACCAAAAAATCACACCCTAGAATGAAAATTTTGGAGCCGTGTTGTGTGGGTTGAAGGACGAGTCCATCAAGTCAATTTTCTTATGATCCAAAGCTATATCATTTGCACTTCCCTTTAAACCTAAGTATTTGCAATAGCTAGCTTATAATTTTTCTTAGGGTATTTAGTACATAATCCCTCATGTCGAATTATAGATACTGTAGTATTTAATCCTTGTGGGATTCTAGAGAGAAATAACACTTTTCTTGTGCTCATCAATCTATACAATGTAAAACCTCTCTCCTCTCCTTCTCCACAAGCGTGCACTTTCAATGTGTGTTAGAAAATTGCTTGGACAAGAGAATTCCAAGATATAGTTTTATGTATTTAAAAAAAAAATGTTAGACACATTGCTTGATCTTCATTATATAATGTTTTCAAATAAGACATTGGAGTTTATGCTTACGATTTTCTTATATATAATGAAAAATGGATTCAATGACTCATAGGCACTCAATACCAAAAGCTATTTGATCCCATGATCCTAAGCATCATTTGCTCTTGTATCTTCACATACGTCTTATGCCTACACAAAATGCATCTTCACATATGTCTTATGCCCAAACCTCCACCGCACCATGCCCACTTTATTCACTGCCTTCCATGCTTCCCTCTACATTTTCTTAAATTAAAAAGTGTCTCACCTTTATAATCAAAGCTTCCCATCTCATCTTCGCCATGTTGCCCATGCGTTGGTTTTCCCTTCTCGTTACACAAGGTAGCACTCACGATTACTTGCACACTCTTTTTCCTAAACATTTGACTTTAAAGAAAATTTATCTCGTCCATGTTTAGTTGGCTTTCCAAACCCATGAATCCCTCTCCTTAGCACACACTAGAAAATTCTATTAATCTTATGTACCTTCCCTAGGCCAATCTCAACATTACACTAATTAATATCAAAGGCAAAATTGTAGCATTTTAAATCACACTATGTTTTAAATTGCAACAAAAAGGTAAAAATGACTTGAATAATAGAAACTTATACAATTGTAAAAAATATCTATAAGAATTTACAACTACAAATCAAGTTGCAAATAGTTTTGCCAAAAGTTTCCTAAAAAGACTAGAAGAACACTACTCAACTACATCAAAATGAATGACACAAGTTCTGAACATTGCTCCATTAACAACCGTAAAACCACTAATTAACTAAATGAAATAGCTTGTTCTTGTATTCCTAAATAGCTCCCTTGTAACCCAATTTTTATAGTAGCAACCCTCTGCCACCAGAACCTCTAGATGACCACAAATCCATAGTAAAAAAGAAATTTCCAAAACTCCTCCTCTCATCAAAAGAACCATCAATAACAACCCGTCCTTATTAAAAAACCTTTAAACGCCCTTTATTACGTTCTAAAAATCAGCAAAATTTGTTCCAAAGGTTTTTGAATAGGAACCCCCTACATAGGAATATACAAAACACCATCGGATCTACATAAGAGCAAGCCAAACACCATTGGCAGAACTTTTGAATCTTGAGGAGAGATCTACATAAGAAATCAAGATAAAAAAATATTCAGCAATACATGGCATGTAGCAATAGAAACACCACTCCCATAATAGATAAATATAGTAACACAATATTTTGAAACACCACAAATAAAAACCACACCATCTTCCACAACAACATAAATATATGAGTTCTACAATAGCAGGCTAAAGTCCAACCCCATCTACATTTGAGCATGACAACATAATACATTTACAAACAACCTCCATCTCTATAAAGACAAGCCAGAATGACTAAGCCATGCCAATCTTTACACCAATGAATTGGTCATACCTCTAATAAACTTTAACTATCGTATGCTTGGTCAACAATTGACCAACATCAACTTGGGGGGTCACTCATGAATGTGTAAGCATAGCGCGTGGGTTCGATAGAAGAGGTTTTTTAAATTCTTTTCTTGTAGTTTTTTTACATATATAAGGGCACCATTTAAAGGGGCTATTCACAAACTAAATAGAAAATGGGTGTAAAATCAAATTAGGCTTTGAATAGATGTGATGCAGAGAATTTACATATAGTGAACCTGCCGAGAATGTTGACTAGAATCTAAAATAGTGTACAAATTGAAAACTAAGTACAACAATTTACTCCATAAATGCACCTGCTTCATTAGATCTATATTGAAATTCCTCATAAAGTAGCTTATACACCTCTTCTTGTATCGAACCACAATAAACAATAGAAGCCAAACCCTTGCCAAAGGCCTTGAGTATGCAGAATGCTGAAAGAAAACCGTTTCTTTCCCACACCCAATAAGACCAAACAATATTACGTATTGTACAAGAACTACTTTGTATTAAATGAGAACTATTGCCTACTATCCACATTTAAGATTCCCTCCAAATAGTGCTAGATTTTATCTAAAATTTAAAACTAAGGTAAATTTTTACCTATCTATTAAAAAAGTGAATATTTTGATGTAAAATATTTTCAGAGCTAATTTTAAAAAGATAATATTTAAAAGAAATAAATGTGTGTAAAATGATTCATGATTTAAAGATCATGAATTTTATAAATGCAATTTGTGATACATAATTGGTTATGATAGACTAATATTTATGATTTGGGGTCAATGGCAAGGATTATTTGCTTGAGAATACTTATTTTAATGGAATTATGAGCTTCCATAGAAGTTGGAAAAAACACTTTAATGAATAAAGAATGTTAGCAACTATATAAAAAGCCAATATATAACTCATACATAAATAATTTCAAAAGGAGAGTCTCTTGAGATTCTCTATGTAGCTCAATTCAATACAAGGGGAAGAGGGATGAAAGTAGTGATCTATTAATTCAAGGAAAGTCATTGAGGTGACATATGAGTATATTATTTTATTTTAGCTTTTGAAAATTGCATGTTCCCTTTCCAAGGTGCCCACATATATTAAAAGTAATATTTCACATGTGGCACTGTCGCCTCTTTTCTCCTAACCTCTTTGCTCCTAGCTATATGGTAAAACTTGCTTATGAACATCATGAGATAAAATAAAATTAAATAAATATATATGAACAAGAAAAGAAATGTTGTCTATGGGATAATCAATTGCACTTGGATGTTGAAAGAAGCTTTTTGTTAAAAAAGGAATTATATTTTACATAATTTATACACTTTATAATTGAAATTCTTTATACAAATATATCTATTAACTATGAGTTCAAACCTCAAGGCATCAAATTACACAACACTTTTTATATAGGAAACCTCCCTGAAACCTCCTAGTTTTGCAACTGCTAATCTATGAAAAATGATAAGCAAGACGATGTAAAAGCATAAAGAAATAAAAGGATAAAATTTCTTATTTTATAAGTTAGAAATTTTAAAAGTATAAAGTAAATTAAATTATAGCTTAGTCAATTGATATATTAGTGAATAAACATTCCAAATTTTATATTTTACATATTAAGAACATCTAACAAAATAATAATTGACCAAGTATTGCAAAGAAATTGATTGTAATGATACACGAGAAGAGGAAAGAGAACTCGTATTAATAAAACGATTATAGAGAATTTTGATCAATACAGCACCAAACATCTAGAAGCCGCTCATCATCAGTAGGCTTCTCAACCATTTCTCTATCATGTTATTCCTTGGTTGAGGTATTGAGCACTGTATGTCCTACTATTGTCTCTTCTAGCTTTGCTAGCTCAAATTCTTCATCCTTGAAGGAGGGTAGGGGCTCTTCGAATGCTAGCTGCACTTTATCAATATTTGACCTAAACTTTTCTCCCACATCAAATAGGTCTTTTTTGGTAAATGATGCTTACAAGGGATTTTTTTGAATTGCCACATAGGATCAATTCTTTTGGAGAGCACAAACTGTGGTCATACTTGTGATGACAAAAAAGTAACAAACCCAAAACACCTAATAGACTCAAAAACTCAATGATCAACCATTGTGGCTTTTGGTATGGCCCATGGGTTGGTGATGGAATTTATATTCTCTAAATACCACAACTTCTATATCACTTTCAAAAAATGAAATACATTATTTATGCTTCTTCTAGTACAATGCAAAACTATTTTATAATTTTTTATTACAAAGAAGTAATTAATACTCATGGCATATATCATCTTATTTCGAGGTACATGCTTCATATATGCTTGACCTTGTTAACTAAACCAATAATTAAAATGTTATAACATATCCAAAGCTATAGAAACAATATCTAGCACACATTAAAGATGGTACACAAGGTTATAATAAACTTATCTGATTTTACTCTTCGAAGAATGTGTATGGTCCGTCAATGCTCTAGTCATAGAGGTTGCTTGAGCCATATAATGAAAAATTTGGAGCTGTGTTGTGTGCCCTGAAGGGCGAGACCATCACATCAATTTGCTTATGATCCAAAGCTATATCATTTACCTTTCCCTTTAAACCTAAATATTTGTAATAGCTAGCTTATAATTTTTCTTAGAAATTAGGGTATTTACTGCAAAATCCCTCATGTCAAATGATAGATATTGTAGCATTTGATCCTCGAGGGATTCTAGAGAACACACCCTTATCTTAAAATTTTGACCACACAACTCATGCAACAATTTTCATGTATCTTTGGCTTCGAGGACAATGACCCCAAATCTGCACCAACATTGGGCCTAATGTATGTTGTCAGCCCCCCTTGGAACCCCGCCAATGATAGTCCTAGGGGGGTTATTGTCCCCCCTTAACACCCCCTTCCTGGAATGGGTATAAACATGCTTGGGTCTAAAGCACATAAAAAAACAACCTCTGAAAAAAGATTAAGCTCCACTTACAATACTTGATCCCATTATTTCTATGATGGTGAAGCACTCCCCTTCCCCTAGAACAAAGTGATCAATTCAATCTTGTGTGGGTTGCATTTTGAAGGTGACACTGATGTTGTAAGTTACATTGATGTTTGGATTGCTCAAGAGTTTAGGCTAATGTCCTAGGTCACAATGCAACCATCTATAATAGGTCCATTTAAAGTTTCAATATTGTGTGGGTTGCATTAATGTTGGGATTGCTCAAGAGTTTAGGCTAATGTTCTAGGTCATAATCCAACCATTTGTAATAGGTCCATTCAAGGTTTAAAGAAAGGATAGAGCAAAGAAAGAAAAGCATTGGAAGGGTCACATTGTTGGGTTTTCAAATACAAAAGGAATCAAGGTGAAGCTTCACCGTGTGTACATGGCTTGACATATGAGCTTGGACCTGTAAATCGAACTTGATTTCCTTCAAATTGTATCTCTATTTCACATTGTCATTTTTGAATTATGCCACTTCATTTGTCCATTCTAATGCATATGTGCATGTATATGTGTGTGTGTGTGTGTTAAGAGTAAGGTGTCTTGTGGAGGGAGTAGGGGTAGTGTGTGTGTGTGTGTGTGTGTGTGTGTAAGGTGTCTTATGGAGAGAGTAGGGGTAGTGTGTGTGTGTGTGTGTGTGTGTGTGTGTGTGTGTGTGTGTATGTGTGTGTGTGTGTGAGAGAGAGAGAGAGAGAGAGATTAGCTGATTGACATATTTATTATCATTGATTGCTTCCTATGAAGATATATTTCCTCTACCATAGTCAAAACCCAACCCTTGGACCGTGTCACGGGAACATTTAAGCTTTCCATTCAAACATCGAGGAGTTATGTTCTCAGAATAGAATCGTACCTCCTTAACAAAGTCTAGTATTCTCTAGTGCATGCTACCAAGTACCTATGCAAATGAAAGCCTCTATCCTATTCTTGTTCTCCTAACCTTTATAGTCTAGATTGGCCTCTTCTTGTCCATTCTCTATAGATGCATTTAGGATGAAGATGAGGTCTGATATTCAATCATCAATGAAATCATTAGGAAAAAAGGGAGCTCATTTTGGGGCCTTTTAGAAGAGAGAGAAAATAGGCTCTCAACCAATCAGGAGTGGGCCAACGTAACGTTGAAAATTCAACAAAAGAAGATGAAAATAAGAAAAAGTAATAGTACTATATGTTCGTAGAAGCATGTCACATTAATGAGGTGATCTAATTTGAATCTTTTAAAAATTTATTTTCTGTGCAGAATTTGGTGATTCTGACACCGCAAACGCGTCCGGAACGGCCCAAAAGCCTAGAAACGGCACTGGAAACGCTGGAATCGGACATCCAGAGGCCCAGAAACGGCCAAAAAAGGTCGAAAATTGGGATTTGCAGCAAAACGCGATCTGGCACCTTTGGAAACCCTAAACCCTAAACCCTAAATCCAAAGGTGCCAGATCGCGTTTTGCTGCAAATCCCACTTTTCGGCCTTTTTTGGCCGTTTCCGGGCCTCCGGATGTCCGATTCCAGCGTTTCCAGTGCCGTTTCTGGGTTTTGGGCCGTTCCGGACGCGTCTGCGGTGTCAGAATCACCAAATTCTGCACAAAAAAGTGTTGCTCTTATATGAACATTGAATGTAAAGCATGTGAAAGAATATATTTATTCCTTTTCACACTGACATGTCTCACGCAAGTATCCATATTTTCTTGCTTTTATAGAGAGAGAAAAGAGAAAATAGTGAATTTCTTACAGGGCCCCAAAATGAGCTCCCTTTTTTCCTAATGTTACTTTTAGTCTAAAATTTGTGGATGTGTGTTGGTTCATGCCCTCCATTTTATTTATTTACTATTTCAAATCAATCTTTATCCACAAAACTAGTAGAGGAATTTCTTAATAATCTCCTATACCCAACGTGGGATGTAGGGAAGATTTCCAAAAGGGAGACCATTTTAGATGTGTAGTTAGTGAAGAAAGTTTAGTAATAAGGTATCAAATAATGTGTATTATTTGTTAGATGAGGTATGCATATAGATGTTGGAAAGATAATAATGGCACATGGATATCTATGGATTGTGATGTAGTGGACACCATAGAGGTAGAGATAAATATGCTCAATGGTCAAATCTAGTGTCTTGAGGTCATGAATAGTTGGATCTTGAAGCACATTAGAGAATAAATTGCTATCACCTTTGATGATAGTGACTTTTTGTTTTCACTGAATGGAAAGATAGTAAGAAGGTGGCTTGCAGCAACATCAATGCTTGATAAATGGAAGCCTCCTTGTACCTTGGCCATTCACACTTGTATTGAATATATTTAATAGCTTTGAAGTGTGATGACTTTTGAGCTCACACAATTTTTGGATTCCATGTAATGAGTCTATATTGTTTTTTCAATTTCTTTTGGAAAAGTGTCATGGTAAATTATTCTCATTATTTTCTAGTATCTAATCAGGGTGATAACATTGAGAATTGGTTCTGATATTTTATTACCCAAAGTGTACAAAATGTCACCTTTGAGTTTTAAAAGTGTTCTAAAGAGTCTATAGTCAATTCTATACGGGCCCTAGGGATAAAGATAGCCTTTATTGTACTCATCTCCTAAACAGAACCTCTTCAACCCCAACTCATACCAACTTCCCCAAACCTCCAATGGACATGCCCCACGAGGCATACCACAACTTCATAGCTTTTACTCATCATTAGAGTGGAAAGTAGGAGTTGTATGAGACTTTTGATCACAAAATAGATGTGATGGCGACAACGTAGAAGCATGTGGATCTTTTCAAAAGAAGTGACAGATTGGACAATTATAAAGATCAAACCCTACATAATCCATTTAGACATAGATAGAGTACAATGGGTGCCTGTCAATCTCTTATAAATAGCCACAATAATGATGCTGGATTTAGAAATAGATTGCACAAGATATGTGAATCCCTAAGTCCAAAACAATATAGCAAAAAATCAAAGGAGGAGGAGTTAGATCTTCAAATGGGTCCTATAGGAACCTGTTTTGTGTCATTAGAAATAGCATACTATGCAATTATTTTAGAGAGGGAGGACACCCCTACACCTCCATTCATATAAGAAGTGCCAAGTCTACTTGTAGTAAAGCAAGAAAGAGTCGTGGAGAAAAACGTCAATGTGATTGCAGAAGCCAACCTTGCTCTGGAGAGTGGTCCAAAACAAAGGAAAACACACTATAGTGTGGTAGAATTGGCAGGCTTAGATTTGGCTATGGTCCCCAATAAGAAGCTAAAACATCCTCCATGGGACAGCCCATTGTAGGAGAAGAGGAAGAAGAGGAAGAAGAAGAGGAGGAAGGCATGATGAAGGAGGTTTTGATGAAGAACCTTCCATACATTATGATTGAAGATAGGGAATATTTGTCTTTAATTGACATTCAGTATATTAAGAAGTTGAGTAAAGATGAAGCACTAGCGGCACTCTTCGCTTGGGACAGTAACATTGATTTGAGTTTCCTAAGAAGAATGGCTTTATTGTTGCATGGATTTGGCACGTGCCAATACTCTAGAGCATCCAATATTGACCATATGGGAAGAAATGCATGACTCATGCAACATTGATAGAGGCAAAGTTTTAGGAGGTCCAAGAATTTATAAACATGGAGAGGTAGGAGAAATATGTGAGAATTTAGAGCAGTGCAAAGACCTCATCCTCATCAGCAACACCTATAGGCATTGATGAGAGCAAAATCTCCCCATCAACATTTGTACAGAGGAATACAACCAAAGAGATGCAAAAAAGATAGTGAATTAATGGTATTTTTCCAATTATTTTGATTTAATGTTCTTACATTGACAATTTTTAGTAAAGATTACATATATGGCTATTACAACTCTCAAGATGTCATTGAAGTTGATAATGTTGCGATGCAACGTTTCGGTCGAGGCAAAATACATATGTGGAATCAACACTAGGCAACTGCATGGGGATGTTCAAGCACCAAATCCTTGTGTGTGTCCATCCTACATTCTTGCCTCATGGAAAGCATGAGCTAATAAAATGTAGGGTGGTTTCAAAGTTGATGTCCATTGTGTCTTTACTTCCATCCATGCATGAATGTATTTTGGTAAGGTGAGATCTGGCCTTCTCTACTTTTGGAGAAAGATTAGCAAGAAGAATTTTAACGGCTGTTGCTATGGGGGCTATTTTAAGATGCCACACGAATTGTAGATACCTTCACACAACCCACTGTCTTGGCACCCCAAAGGAGAGCGACAATATTGTAGAGAGTTGAGGAGGAAAAAAAGACAAAATCTTGTAAATTGAAATTATATTGTAATGGTGTATACTAGAAACATTGTATAAATACATTGAAATCTAATATATATTTTTTATGCTTGTAATTTACAATACAATTAAATTTGATTGTGGTCAAATTGTACTTATATTATCTACTTTCATTGAATCAAAATTTTGTATTTTTTTGGATTACTAATTTAAAGGTTTTCAAGAAAGCATGTCAAGATTTTATAATGGATTTGGCAAGAACTTTGGATGAAAGTCACTTGTATTTCTTAGTAGTGCTTGAGGGTAGGTCAAGAAGAATTTTATCTCTTAGCAGTGGTGTGGGGATGGAAGAATTGGTGGTAAATCCAAAGAAAAAAAAAATTGAAGCACTAAAGTAATGTGTCAATAAGCTAAGAGTTGACATTTCCCCATAATTTCCAATATTCCTAAACTATGCAATTATTGTATATTGTTCAATTTTTCCCAGTAAACATGCTATTTGGCAACATGTAAGGCATTTGCCCTAAAACATTTTCAGGAAAAAAGGGCATTTGGCCCTATGTAAAGCATTTTTTCCAAATATCAAATTCTTACACAATTTTTCTTGAATTTTTGTTGTGAATAGGCTTCCCATGGTGTGAGATAGCCAATCCCCAAAAAAAGTTTGGGAAAAAATGGCCATTTGTTTTGGCCTAAAGTGGTGCCCAAAAGTTAATTCCCAATTATTCAAGGGTGTTTAGGCCTAAATGTATCCACATTTCCCCCTAAATGGGGCATCAATGGGCATTTGCCCCAAATATCAAAATTTTAGGCACTTTTGTTTGAATTTTGTTGTGATTTGGACCTCTCATGGTGTCAGATAGAAAACCCCCAAAATGATTTTGAAAAAAACGGGCCATTTGGGTCTAGACCATATGCACACCTACATGCACATGGGACCAAATGGCCCTTTCCCCCCAATATTTATTGGGGTAAATGCCTAAAGTGGTGCCTAAAAGCCAACCCCCCCATAATTGGACCTAAATGTACCTACATTTTCTACAAAAAGATCGTGAATAGGCATTTGCCCCAACTATCAAAATTTGAGGTTCTATTGTTTAAAATGTTGTTGTGATTTGGACCTCCCATGGTGCCATATAGTAAAACCCCACAAAAATTTTGGGAAAAAAGGGACATTTCCCCCCAATGCATGCAAGCATGAATATGGGGCAAAATGGCCCTTGTTTTGGGGGGGAAATTCCTAAAGTGGTATCTAGAAGCCAACCCCCAATTATTTAAACTTTTAAAATGTATCTATATTTTTCCCAAAAAGGGCGTCAATAGGCATTTGCCCCAAATATCAAAATTTAAATCTCTTTTGTTTGACTTTTGTGGTGAATAGATTTTCGATGCTGCCATATAGCATTTTTTCCAAGAAATTTTGGGGGAAATTGGCCATTTTGCCCCATCTGCACATGGGTGCAAATGGGCTAGATGGTGATGCCATCTAGCCCAAAATGGTCAATTTATCCCAAAACCTTTTAGCATGAATGCTTAGAAAGGTGCCCAAAATCAAATAAAATTTTCACTATTAGGAAAGACATTTAAAAAATTATAGCTCAAATAACACGAAAAATGTCATGTACCCCATGCTTTCATGTTGGAAAACTCTACCTGGATCTTGCGTACATGCAAAAAGACATTGTTACACTCCAGGTTCTTGGTCCTTGATTTGCCCCATTGGTTGTCCACCTTTATTTATGCTCTCTTGGCCTTTTGTCTTATTTGTACGTTCCAATATAATGCTTTCTAAAATGTGTATAAATCCACCCAAAGGTCTTGGATGGAAGGATCTGTTTTTTTTTCTTGCATTTCTAACATATACTAGTATCTGCAACAAAGGATTCTTTACACTTTGACCTCAAAGTGCATTTATAAAGACAGTATATACATTTAAGCACCCTTGGCTACTAATGCCAGTGTCATCACATGCGTGGATAGTTTCTAAAAGGGTCTACAATAATTTCTAAAATAGCTGCAACCTCTTGCAATATTGCATGTCATGATGGACATCGACGGAGAATAGAAATGAATTCTCTCTTTTTCTCTACACTCTTTACAGCATAATGTTTGTTGTCTCTATGCCAACATGGACTTGGGTAGAACAGAATGTCTGTGTAGAGTAGCGGCAAAGCTCCGCTTGTACTTGCATAAGGCTAGAAATAATCCCTCTTAGAAATCCAACTTCCATGTTCTACATGCAAGTTCTACATACGACTTCTACATACAACTCCTACATGAAACTCCTACATGCAAGTTGTACATGCGAGTTCTATATGCAAGTTCTACATACGACTCCTACATACAACTCCTACATGCAACTCCTACATGCGAGTTGTACATGCGAGTTCTACATGCAAGTTCTACATACGAGTTGTACATGCAAGTTCTACATACGACTTTTACATATGACTTCTACATACAACTCCTACATGTGAGTTTTGCATGCGAGTTGTACATGCGAGTTCTACATGCAAGTTCTACATATGACTTCTACATGCAACTCCTACATGCAACTCCTACATGCGAGTTGTACATGTGAGTTCTACATGCAAGTTCTACATACGACTTGTACATGCGAGTTGTACATGCAAGTTGTACATACGACTTCTACATACGACTTCTACATACAACTCCTACATGTGAGTTCTACATGCAAGTTGTACATGCGAGTTCTACATGCAAGTTCTACATACGACTTCTACATGCAACTTCTATATGCAAGTTCTACATGTAGAGAGAGAATGTGTTACAATTCCTACGTGTAGAGAGAGAAGCTCTCCAACTTGTATAAATACCCCATAATGGAATGAAGCCCACACTCTTTGGGGCATTGTGTTGAGTTCTACTTTGGTATTCCAAGCAATTGTCTCAAGTATCCATGCTTCCTTGCACTCCACATCCAAAAGCATGTCCCAACCTTGCAACTCCTCCTCCCCTCTCCTCCAACCTTGCAACCCATCCTCTCCCTCTCCTCCTTCCTCCTCCTCCTCCCTTCTCCTCCTCCTCCTCCCTTCTCCTCCTCCTCCTCCTCGTCCCTCCTCTCTCCTCTCTCCTCTTTTTCCCATGCTCTTACACCTTCTTCCTCTCCCACTCCTATACTCCCCCTAAACCCTTAGTTCCTCAACCCTTAAACTCCATGATCTATGAGGGAGACGAGTTCTCCACCATGTACTCTACCCTGAACCTTGGATCCTCCTTCTAACCCTGGACTCCTTCTAAACCTTGGAACCTCCTTCTAACCTTGGAACCTCTCCTAAACTCTGGAACCTCTCTCTAAACCCTGGAACTCCTTCTAACCCTAGAACCTCCTTCTAACCTTGGAACCTCCTTCTAACCCTTAAACTCCTCCTAAACCCTACAACCCCCAATGAAGGTGAAAGCCTTCATTACCTCAATCATGATGATACACGTTCCTTTTACACATGCATGCACTTTGTTTGCTTACCACACTTAAGCCTACGTCTCTCACCGAAACATGACTTGAGGTCCTAAGCTACACATATACTACAACCGACAACCTCGATATATCTGTAGGTGACAAAAAGCCTTGGAACCTTGCATACTAAGAATACCCTACTCTTCCTACGAAAGCCATAGGAAAGAGCCAACATTTGGCGCTTTGCTGGGGAGACTAGCGTCTCAAGTAATGAGTAAACATATGCAAGTATATGTAAAAAAAACAAACTACTTCGAACTTTCACGAACATAACACTCAAGGGCAAGGAGAGTAAATTTTTTTTTTCCATTTTTAGCCAAACATATCTACCCCAAGCATACTACCTTAAGAAATTTTCTTTATTTCTTAAATACATGCCACTTGCTAAACAATCAGGCTAGGTAGTGGACACGAATGCGTAGAGCTTGCAATTTCTATCATTTCACCTTTTTGTAGAAGAGCAAACCAAGCTATCCATAAAAAGTTATGGCTCAGGAAGAGTTTAGGGTTTAACCCTAAACCTAAACTCATTTCCTATGAAAACCCACTCCACCCCTCATTCTTCATCTTTCACATTTTGCTTCCATCCTCTTCTTCATTCTGAGCCCTACGCAAGACACTCCTCCCTCTCCATCAACCACCACCTTACTCCCATGCTCACATGGTAAGTGACTTCGAGCCCATCTCGCAGCAATAACCTAGCCATCCACCCACCGTCCATTGTTCCTCAACAATCCCGTTACATCGAGAAAGTCTTGGAGAGTGTTCAGGTGACCACCTCTTCCTCCCTTTGGATTTCCGTCCGTCAAGCTTTTTTTTTCTTCTCTCTTTTTTCCCCCTCCCATTTCCATCACCCCCTCCCCCCTCGATCTCCACCACCCCCTCCCCCCTCCATCTCCACCACCCCTTCCCCCTTTCCCCCCTCCATCTCCACCACCCCCTCCCCCTCCCCCCTTCCCCCTTTTCCCCCTCCATCTCCACCACCCCCTCCCCCTCCCCCCCTCCCCCCTCCCCCCTCCATCTCCACCGCCATCCCCTCCCCCTTTTTCCCCTCTCCATCTCCACCACCCCTTCCCCCTTTCCCCCCTCCATCTCCACTACCCCCTCCCCCTCCCCCCCTCCCCCCTGCATCTCCACCGCCCCCACCCCCCTTCCCCCCTCCATCTCCACGATCCCCTCTCCCTTTTCCCCCCCTCCATCTCCACCACCCCCTCCCCCTCCCCCCCTCCCCCCTTTTCCCCCCTCCATCCCCTCCCCCCTCCATCTCCACCACCCCCTCCCCCCCTCCCCCCTCCATCTCCTCCACCATCCCCTCCCCCCTTTCCCCCCTCCATCTCCATCTCCACCACCCCCTCTCCTGCCCCCCCTCCCCCCTCCACCTCCACCACCCCCCTCTACCACCACCACCACCACCACCCCCTCCCCCTTTCCCTCTCTCTCTTTCTTTCTCTCTCTTTCTCTTTCTTTCTCTCTCTCTCTTTTTCTTTCTCTCTCTCTCTCTTTCTCTCTCTCTCTCTCTCTCTCTCTCTCTCTCTCATACCTCTCTCTCTCTCTCTCTCTCTCTCTCTCTCTCTCTCTCTCTCTCTCTCTCTTTCCCCCCACTCTCTCTCTCAATCCCACCCCCCTCCCCTCTCTGCTCTCCCCCTCCCCTCACCACAAACCCCCCCGGTCAAACAAAACCCCCCGTAGACCTGCCTGCCCTGCCCCGACCCACCGCTCGCCCCCCACGCCCCGCCCCGCCCTGCCCCGCCGCCCATGCCCGTGCTCATCGCTCGCCCCCCACACCCTGCCCCGCCCCGTCGCATCGCTCGTGCACACCGCTTGCCGTGCCGCCCCGCCTCGCCTCGCCCACCTGCCCCCTTCTCCAACCCTCCCCTTTCCCCTCCACCCCCCTCTCTAACCCTCCCCTTTTCCCCCGCCCCGCCTCGTTGCTCGCACTCGTGCCCATCGTCCACCCCCTGTGCCGCCCTCTGCCCCCCGCCCCCGTCCCCTCTCCCCCCTGCCCTACATCCCTCTGCCCCCCACCCCCCCTCCCTTCCACCCTCCCTTATACCCCCCCTGCCGCGCCACCACCGGGGAAACCCCCCCCCCCCCCACACAGTAAAAAAAAAAAGAAAAAAACAAATGTAACCACTAAACTAAACCTAGGTTAAATTAACCTTGATTAGGTTAGTCACACCTAGGTTAGGTTAGATTAACCTAGGTTAGTTTAGTTAACCTAGGTTAGTTCGGTTAGTTTAACCTTGCTTAGTTAATAACAATTAGGTTAGTTTAACTAACCTTCAATTAGTAACTAACTATAGTTAGTCAACTTAGTTAGGTTAACCTCCCAGTTCCAGCAACTGGGTGGATCTAGGTTAGTTAACCTAACTAGATTAACTTGGTTCTAACCCCTCAGTTGGACTTAAAGTCCATTCACACCACCCTTAGGACCTGCCCTCCATAAAAAGCAAAATTTACCCCTACTTTAACCCCTCGTAACTCATCTGTTTGGGACCCAAATTGGACCCTCTTTGAACCCATATTTCACACACAAAAACACCATGCTATGGGGTATTTTTTCAGCCCATTGCACACTATTTTGGCATCCCTAGCACTCGCTCATTTGTGCCCCCATGTGGGCCTCATTTGGCACAAATTCGTTCGTATCTTCACACTGTGATCTCCGATTAACGATCCGTCTGCACCAGCACAGTTCCCTACACACGTAGGACAATCTTAGGCACATTCTTAGCACGACAGTCCCTACACAAACTACCACCACTCTAACCCTCCCCACAAAACTTCATCCACCCCCGCACTTGTGTTAGAGACACCCTTGGCAAATCTCACCCAATCTGCGTGTAGCTACATTTCGGCCAACGCCTCTAACTCCAATGCTCACCACATCTGCATATAACTCCATTGCAACCACCGCCCCCACCAATCCTCTACCCCAAATCCCCCCTTGACATTTAATCACTCCCTTTAACTCCACGCCCCAACATGGCTGGACGTCATCGTAATAATGATGGGGATATCGACCTCGATGCAGAAGCTGACAATTTCTTTAATCGAAGAAATAATAACAATCAAGGTAGATGCCCCTTGGGAAAATTGGAACTTCCCAAATATAATGGTAGGGGAGATCTAGCCTGCTTCCTTCAGCATTTTGATGCCGCATGCCGAGTAGGTGAAGATCAATCCCCATGAAACCAAGGTGGCTTGGTTTCCCATGGCCTTAACTGATGAAGCATCTAAATGGTACCTAGACCTTCTAGTGGAAGAGCGCACCACATGGGACCTACTTCAAACAAAATTCAAATGATGCTTGCAAATGGAGAGGCTACAAGATGATCCCGCTCTCCAACTAAGCAAGATCGAACAAGGCCGGCGAGAAGATGTATGCACGTACCTGGGTAAGATGAAAAGATTAATCGCCAAATGTGACCCACACCCAGATGCAAAGTACCTCACAGCATGGTTCATTGCAAGACTAAGAAAGAAAATTTGAAAGGATATGAAAAAGATAAGCAGCTATGAAACATTCAGTGTTGCTCATGCGACAGCCATTGACATCGAGGATGGCATGACTGGCTTAGACACTAGTAGTGATGACGGCAGATCTAGTACACGCGATAAGTGCTCGAAAAAGGGCAAATCAAAGGCCACTACCAAAACATCAAATGAAGTCACCTAGAGGCCATGACCCTGAAGCTGAAAGAAGACATGATGTAGGCCATGGAACAAAAACTTCACCGCCAACTCAGACATATCCACGGCGCGAGAATGTCTGGTGTCCACACTGCATGGCCAATCATACAACAAATGAGTGCCCAATCCTAAGAGCCAGGATCATTGCACAAGCAAATCCACCACCAAGGTTGTGGTGCCATATTTGCATCGTCGGCAGTCATGATGAAAACACTTGCATCTTCAACATGCGCAACAACCCGCCTCGACCTCAACAATACCAAGCGGCACCCATGCCAATGTACAGGCAATCAGAACTTGCACAAGCACTCCCAGCTTTGAGGCTAAATCTTGTTCCGGTTCGAACACAAGTCCCACAACTACTCAGGAATTCGAATCCCACTCCTAATGGAATACCGCGACTTCCTAGCATGGTCATACAAAGAGATGAAAGGAATTTCACCCGAAGTGGTAGTACACATGATACTTATAAGGGAAGGTTCTCACCCTAAGGTATGTGGACCTTATCGCACAAATCCTAAATATGGCACAGTGGTTTATGACGAGCTAAAAAAACTCCTAGATGCCAGATTCATCTACGAGATAGAGCACAATGACTGGGTTTTACCCATTGTCATTGTGCCTAAATGCAACAAGAAGCTCAGAATATGCGTAAACTTAAAAAATGTGAATGCCGCCACAATTAGGGATCACTATCCCCTACCCTTGATAGAAACAGTGTTGGAAAAAGTGGCAGGTTTAGAAATATATAGCTTCTTGGATGGCTTTAGTGGCTATAACCAAGTGCAAATCGCTCCTAAAGACCAATCAAAAACAACATTTGGTACAAAATGGGGTATTTTTGCATATAGAGTCATGCCATTCGGCCTTTGTATGCCCCGGCCACATTCCAATGAGTCATGTTCACAGCTTTCAAGTCATTTCTAAAATAAGTTTTTATAGGTGTTTTTGGATGATTTGTGCATCCATTCAAACAAACAAGACCACTTTAAATATCTTGAAGTAGTACTAATCAAATGCAGGGAGTATGGCATCTCCCTAAATGCAACAAAATGCTTGTTCATGGTCACCCACGGAGTTGTTTTGGGACACATTGTCTCTCAACATGGGATTGCAATTGACATGGACAAAATCAAAATCATCATGGAATTGCCTCCTCCTACAAATTCCAAAGGTGTATAGGTCTTTATGGGACATGTCGGCTATTATAGAAGATTTATATTGCGGTATGCCATGATAGCTAGACCACTTTACAAATTATTATTGGAAGTCTTATGGACCAAAGAGTGCGACCAAGCTTTTGAGCTTTTCAAGTGGCGCCTAATCACAGCACCCATCCTTATATCTCCCGATTGGGATATTGATTTTCATGTTCATACTGATGGATCTAAGTATGCAATTGGGAGTGTGCTTTGTCAACCTGGTGAACATAAGAATTACTACCCATTCTACTTCGCCAGTCGACAACTCAATGATGCAGAGATCAACTATACCACCACAGAAAGAGAAGCCTAGCAATGGTGTATAGTGTAAAGAAATTTTGGCACTATCTACTGGCAAATGATTTTGTCTTCTACACCAACCATCAAGCATTGCTTTATCTTGTGAACCGTCTATGTACAACAGGAAGAATAACCAGATGGCTCGTCTTGCTTCAAGAATTCAACTTCAAAATAGTGGTCCACAAAGGTGCCCAACATTACATTGCCGATCACATGTCTCGTGTCAAGTCGGGAGAAGAAGCCACTGGAGTAGAAGACGACTTACCAGATGCCACACTATTTCAAATAGATGATGTTCCAGAGTGGTGTGGAGATATCATTGGGTACTTGATGGCAGGAAGATCACCACTTGAAATGAAAGCAGTAGATGCCAGAAAATTGATTCTAAAGGGCACCCTATCAACTCATTGCAGGACAACTGTACAAGATGGGCAAGGACCAGATATTAAGAAGATGTGTAATGCCTCATGAGATCATGCCAATCCTGAGTGAGGTCCATGAAGGCATTGCAGGAGGACACTTCCAAGGGGAAGCCACAGCAAGAAAAGTTCTCCTCACAAGCTATTGGTGGCCAACACTATGGGCAGATACCTATGAATATGTAAAAGGCTGTGATGTATGCCAATGGACTACTAAACCACAACACAAAGACTTCAATCCCCTAACAATAGTTGTTGCACAAAAATCATTTGAAAAATGGGGGATTGACTATGTGGGTCCCATACATCCAGCAGCAAAAGGAACACAAGCACGCTACATCATTGTGGCCACTGATTACTTTACAAAATGGGCTAAAGCTAAAGCAATCAGAAAGGTAGATGCCAGAAGCACAGCAAGATTCTTATATGAAAATTTGATCACCCGTTTCATATGCCCCATTGAAATTGTGTCAGATAGAGGCACACATTTTGTCAATGAGGTAATCCAAGACTTCTTGTCTGGCTTCATGGTAATCCATAGAAAAAGCACACCCTACTACCCCCAAGGGAATGGCTAGGCCGAATCCACCAACAAAATAATATGCATTATCCTCACCAAGGTAGTAGCACCACAATGTTATGATTGGGCAGAGAAACTGAATGTAGCCTTATGGGCATACATAACCACATTCAAGGTTAGTATAGGGAACACACCTTTTTAGTCGGTGTACAGCCTTGAAGCTGTGGTCCCACTCAAATTTGTAATACCAAGTCTACGCATAGTAGTACAGGAACGCATGGGAGACCATGAATCCTTGAAAGAAAGGCTCTATCAGTTGGAGAAGCATAAAGAGACAAGACTAGTCGCCTACCATGCCATGACAATAGAAAAACACAAAAGAAAGGCATGGTTTGATAGAAATCTGAAAGCTAAAGACATCAAGGAAAGCGACTTAGTCCTGTTATACAACGCCAAAGTACACAAGGGGAAACTGAAGTATCTAGGCCAAGGACCCTACCAAGTACGAAAGATGAATCCCATGGGAGCTGTACTACTAGAAACATTAGATGGAGTCCAATTTAACACAATAATAAATGGGAGCCGACTGAAGCACTACTACATCAACACGCAAGCCATCCCCAACAAAAATGAAGATTTGGGAAACCAAGTCTTACTTAGTTAGGATTAGATTGTATCACGAGCACTCACTTGCATATGTACGTCTTTGCACATATAGGTAGCATCAATCGATTTTTACCTAAGGCTCAAAAGTGATGCCTGAGTTCTAGCTGCCCTATGAAAATCCCAGCAACAAAAAAAAAGCATATAGTTAGTCCATACCTAGCTCCTAGGTCACGTGCACTCACACGCTTTCGCTTAGATACATAGATGATTGCGTGAATAATTGTACCACACACTTTCATTCCACACTCTCAAAGCATGTATAAAAATAACATCACACACACACACACACACAGAAAGGTCATACCGGCATGCCAACCAATCTAATGATCAATGGTACACCACATGCACGTGGATGCAGGTTCAAAAAGATGCCGCCACTAAAGAGGATGCATAGAAAGAGCCCATCGCCTCAACCCGAGACCCCCTCCAGAGTTCGTAGCCATCTACATCCTCTCAACCATGGCACCCATAGCCATTCGTGGTCCAGAGCGATAGCTTCGAAGAGGATTCAGTGCATGACCAAGACGAACAAATGCCACCCTAGTCACCAACATCCTACACAGCCATTGAAGGGGCCCAGTCACTAGAACTTGTTTGGCCACCCACATCGACTTATGCTCTTTCCTAGGAAGCAACATCTTACTTAGAGCAAAGGGGTCTAGACAGTTTGCATGAGAGCCTAAAATCCTTGGAGGATAGTTCTACAATGACCACATACATCAAGGATTTTCTCCATTCTTACCACTTCAGCAGTGCAAAGGTTGGCAAGTACGGTACAATCACTATACATTAGAGCAAACTAAACATTATCCTCGATAGTACAATCTTTCAAAGGGCTTTCTCACTGCCAACACAAGGTGCCAGATACCCTAAACGGGGCCTACTGATGCAAAGTTTATCGAAGTAGAGTCTCTCCTCACCAAGGGCACACTGATCCATAGAGATGGCATATTGCTTCGCACAATCCTTGACCATCGCCTCAAGAAAGCAACACAATTCCTATCCACAATCCTGGGGGTTAAGTGCGGCAAGAATTGATCCCTTCCACTCCACACATTTGTTTTGCTGAGTACGAAGCTAAAACAAGGCTGGGTCTAGCACTTAGTCATATTCTTTACAAAGAAACTAGATGATTCTTTAGGCCAAAAATGTAAAATTCCACACTTATTGGCTATAATCATCAAAAAAGAACTACAAGAAAGAGAAATGACTCTGCCCCAGTCACAAAACCAATTGCGGAGTTGGACATACCCTTCTCACCAGTATGGGAGCCATCACCAACTTCTCCTACTATCACATTGATAGGTGCAGCTGCCTTAGAAGAAATACCTATTCTAGAGGTCAGCATTACGGAATTGCCCCAAGAGATACTACAGCTCGATGCACAACTACAACCAATATATCTCCAATAACAACAGCAACCAAAGCCTGAGGCAAGATCAGCACCAAAAGCAGAGGAAAGATCGGCACCTGAGCCTGAGGCTACATCAGTACTAGAACCTTTCATCGACGCCATGCCAGTCGATGAGCCACAAGGGGAGCTAATGCCAGATCAACAGTATGACTATTGTATACAAGGGACTGAAATACCATTGGAACAACCTCCCCCAAGTACTACAAAATCATCGGGCTGGCTACATGGTACCACTTGTATCAGCAGTATTGCCAAACCTCATCACCGCCTGTCATTCTCCAACATCAAGCTAGCCAAATGGTCCAAATATCAGAACTATTCACTAGCTTGGCCAAGGAGGGATATGCAAGAGAATTGGAAAGACATACCGCAATAGAAATCAAAGACGAATTCCAGGCAATCACCATAGAGGTCAAGGCACTTCAGGCATAGATAGATGAGAAGGAGGTAGAAGAAGTGTGCATGAACCAAGCTCTCCGAGCTCAAGAGAAGGCAGTGAGGGATGTGACCTCCAACCTCCACCAAAGTCAAACACAGCTGACAGTAGCAGTACAAGCAACGGCTAGATGAAGGTAGTGGCACAAGCTCGACTCACTCTAATTCACAAAGAAGAAGAGCTCCAGGATTGCAAAGACAAGCTTGATGAAATGAAACAATCTTTGGCAGTGCGTGCCTTCAGCATTGACGAGCTTACAAGGGAATGCAGAATCTTAAAGGACCAACTTGCTACCACTCAAGAGGCCAGCACTTCACAAGCACAAGTCTTGGACCAATGGTCCAATACCACTAAAGACATTCCTCAATTTGAATTTATCCCTCTCTCCACGCTCAAGTGGAGCTAGTATCATTGTTGCATGCAATGGGGGCTTGGGATAGTGGAATCTGAAAACTTTGTGATGACCCTTTATACATGTCTTTGTATGCTTGTGAGTTTGTATTTCAGTCATTTTTTCACCTTGCAGCTTCTTGTCGCATGTGATGTGCTCATCTATGAAGGCTATCACTTCAACATCACTATCGACATTGTATTGTGGTGCTTGTTCGAGCCACAAAATCCCATGCTCATGTTGGCTACCTCTACTTTGGAACTCTATGACAAGAAGTAATCAACTACCCTGCCTATTATCGAGGTGTCCTTGCACAATAATTTGTGCATATAGTATTGGGCACATAGCGAGGGGTTTTGTCTGATGAGATGCATGATGTTTGGCTCATGGAGTGTTGTATTTTGTGGTGGAGTACCTATGCTATACTTTGTTTTGAGAGCTCTCACTAAAGGTTCCCACATCCGTTCGGCAAAGAGAAAGTGACAAAGAAACATGGTGGCCCCAATTGACGCATCATGGCAAACGATTCTTTGTGTAGTATTTCCTTGTGGTTGGATAAGATCAAAGGTTTTCAAAGTCCCTATATCCTATCCTTGATTTCATTATTTGTTCAATGTTCATGTTATTCTTGACATCTTTTGCACATAGCAATTTATTTTTTAGCATTCCTTTTCTTAAGCGCACCCATATGGATTGCGTCACTTGATAGATCAAAACCTTTATAGCTTTAAAAAAAAGATTTGTAATGTTATGAGTAAATTTCAATGACTTGTGCATTATTTCCCATTTCACTATGTCCAAATATATTAGCTTGTGATTGTGAACCATTCTAGGGAAGCCAATATATAGGGATGGGAAATTCAACTCTTCGCTATGCGTGTATCAACGTGTTGGTTTCTATCTTGTCTTCTTCCATGGTGATGTCATTATTTGTTGTCTTCTTCCATGGTGCTGTCATTATTTTTGCGAGCATGGCTTTGTACCAGTCGTTGTTAACAACAATGTTGTTAGCTCTATATAATGGTGTTGCAACAAGTGTTTTCAATGCTTTCATAAGAGAAACCTTGCCTATTGCAAATGTTGATTTGTATTGCAATCTCCTTTTAATCCCAACAATTACAGCATGATCATCATCTACAAAGCGTGGTAGAACCTGCTGTATCTTATTTGTATCTGCCAGTACATTGACAATACTTCCACTAATTGCAATTTGTCTGTTAAAAGTAATGACTCTAATTTGTGCGAAGGCAAGCCTAAGCGCCACCAAATGCTCCTCCACATCATTTAGAATGCACACGTTAGATAAAGGCATATTCAGAAGTATATTCAATGGAGTGAAAAATTTAGGGACAACATTCTTTTTTATTGCTTTGTTGCATTCAAGACAAATTCTATGGCATTTCTCTATAAATCCAACATTCACATCTTTTCTTTTTTCTTTTACCCACTCAAATGTTGTGTTGATAATGTACATGCTTTGTTTCCTAAAAACATTCTTTCACATGAAAAATAGCCATGTGATGGTGTGTCTTTGATGTTATATTTCTTTACTTGTCATGAGCAACATCCAAACATTTGAGCAAACTCGGAGAATGTGATGTTGCTATCAATAGAAATTCTTCCCTTCTGGGTTTTCAGGGCAGGTGCAGGCGACGAAGAAATTTGTTGTTTGGAGTTTTGTAGCCCTTTGTTGCTTTCTACAGTTATCCCTCCATGTGTACGTTCTATTTTTAAAATCTTACTTCCGATAGTTGATGTTGAAATGTTGTAAAGGGGAAATTTTTGTTGCATACGCTCTTTAATGTTGGTGCTTTTGGTTTCTCTTTCTTCAAGCACCATGCTCTGTAGGAATTCTTCCATGCATGAAGACCATCGCTTGCATTTTTTTGCATGTTGAAGAACCTTACATGTATAAATGGTCATAGTCAATTCTTGAATCGACATCTGCATGGTTAAGGTTTTGTGATTCCAATTGTCACACTCATAGACTTTGTGGATTCAATCGGTGCTTCCAAGAAACAACTCTAATTTGAATGCATATTTTTTGGCTAATGTGGATAATGCAAATGAGTCAAATGGGTTGAGTGTGAACCCTTCATGTTGCACACAATAAAGATACCCTTCAAAGTCTACAACTCTTGGATACAAAATCTCGAACAATGCATCGTTGAAACCGTTCTTCCATTCGATGAAGCTTTGGTTTTTCCCTTCCATTAAACCCTTCACTTTGTGACATATGCAAGCTTTCAAAGAGTGGGTGGATATGTGAAAGCAAAGCAGACACAATACACACCACAAAACATACTTATTGTCTGGATATCTCGCTGTAAATTTGACATCGAGAAGGTTGTTACTATTAATGTCTATGTTTTCCATACCTTTGGTTGGGCACCAATGCAAGGAGACTATTTTAATCTATCTGTACACACTAACAATCTAGGCTGTTGGCAGGCGACAGTAAGCAACTAGACCTGGTTGCTGTATCCAATGTACTGGATGTGTGCAGTGAAGACATATGAGAGATAGGCTGTGAGCGATGGACATTTAATGGGCATGATTATGGTGATATCAAGCATATTTAACACAATAGGTTGTTGGGATATCTCAAGGTGTATGCCCCAGGCACACCTTGGTTTCTATGTGTTAGGTGGTGGTAGAAGCCACATAGGATGATTGAGAGAATCTAGGAGCAGATTGAGGAGATGATTGTGGAGCTCAGAGGTCATCAGTGATGTCAGTGATCATGTAAAAGGTGCCTACTTAATGACCTCACCTTTCTTCATTCCATAAGCAAGAATTCTGAGTTTGTGTTCACTCCATGCTTTCCTTTCAGTTTACCAACTGGTATCACAGCCCTTTGATCCTCCTTGAGCCCATTTGTGCCACATCATCTTCTTCTTCTCCATCTTCTTCTTCTTCATCTTCACCATTTCTTCCCCTTCTTCCCAAATCTTGCTAAAGCTTGTTCTCCTCTGTTTCTTCGCCATTCTCCAAGCTCTTCCTGTTGGAAATATCTCTTGAAGGGGCGAACTTCCACGTGCAAGCAATTGAGGAATCATCATCACTACTAGTCGCCATTCCACAAAAATCGATGAGCCTGTCTTCTACAATTTCTCTATGTCTGTTCTATCTCTCTCTAATTCCTTTCAGAGGAAGCTTCTCCATACCTTGGGCTATCCTGTGTTGAAATCTGAGCAGCAATGGCTGCATATTCAAGGAGAAATCAAGCAAAAACCAGTCGACTTTGACGATGCTCCAGCCAACAATATCGTGTGCCATTTTGCCCAACCTCTGTGTTGGATCTTCTCTAGTATATGAGCTTTCTTCTACTTTAAAAAGCCCCTTTTTCTTTGCTTTGGAGAGTGAGATACAAGCCCTCCAAGTTCAGGCCTCTGTTTTGGATAGTTTTGACAAGGTTGTGAGTGTGATGCTACATTAGATGCTACTTTAGCATTTCTAATGTTTTAAAGTGTTAAATAGCATCAGTACAATTGTGTCTACAACTTTGCTTTAAGTTGCTACACGTGGATTTGCATGGAAAGCTTTCTTTTAGCTACCTCTGTGAAGCATGCAAGTGAAAGCATCATTGATTTATAGTATGAAATTTGGTCACAAGTCTTTGCTACATTAAATGCTTATACTTTGAAGCTTTTCAGTTGTTTTTCTAGCCTTGTAAGAGAGAAGACACTGCCCAATTCTTGGGTTAGACCCTCTCATGGGTACCATCTTGAATATGGATAAGTTCAATGGTAAGGGCTTTCACACATGGCAGATGAAGGTTAAGTTTGCATTAATGAGGGAAAACCTCTAGGGGCTTGTCAAACCGGCTTCAACTTCTTCTTCAACAGCCTCCAATGCTGGAGAATCCTCAGCTCCGACACACCTAGCAAGAGATCCTGCTAGAGAGGAGAAAGCATATGGCATCATTGCTCTTGCTTTAGGAGATGACTATATTCATCACATCTCTGACTTAGAGTCTCCTTCAGATGCTTGGCAGAAGCTTGACATTATTTTTGGTGCTAGCTCTCACATCTCAAAATTATCACTTAAGATTGCTTTCTTTGAATTGAAGATGGTTAGTGGCACTCCTTTGGCTGCCCATGTCAATTACATGCGGAGTCTCATGACTCAATCATGTTGTTACCACTTTGAAAAATCTTCCTAATCCTAATTCTGAAGATCTTATCTCTGCTCTTCAAGAAGAAGAAAGGCACATGGAAGTCTGGAAAGGCAATGACACAGCCTATGCCATAAAAATCCAGAAGGGCAAGTTTTCACCTTGCGATCATTGTGGGAAGACTAATCACCTCTCAAAAGACTGCTTCAAGATCAATCCATGCAAACACTGTGGCAAAAACAATCATCATGAAAAGTTTTGTAGAGCCAAAAAGGAAGCAACTTCAAAGTCAGAAAATGCCAATCTACTTTCAGTTGATGTGCCTCCACAAGATGAGGCATCCTATGAAGATTATGCTTTTTGAATCATCTCCATGTATGCTCTAGATCTCTCTTTTTTGTTGAGTCAAGGTACTCAGCCTAGATAGTCCTCCAAAATGAATGAAATAAACTATTGTGTGTTTTGTAAACACCTCTGGTCACCATATGATGTAGGCCATGTGTATGTGTTTTTGCTCCATGGTACCTCCTGTAGACATTGTGTGCATGTACATGCAGGGGAGATAACCATTGGAATGTCTTTTGTATCCCTTTTGTTTACCTTACACCCATGGGAACCCTTGCTAGCTTGAGATCCTAGACATTGATAGATCCATGACCACCATGAGATGGCATGTAACACCTTGTGCTAGCTGTATCCTTGACATAGCCTAAGGCATTCCCTTGAGGGGGGGTATGTTGGGATATCTCAAGGTGTATGCCCTAGGCACACCTTGGTTTCTATGTGTGTGTGCTAGAGGCACAGTTAGGTGCCCATAAGCACTATTAGGTGGTGGTAGAAGCCACATAAGATGATTGAGAGAATCTAGGAGCAGATTGAGGAGATGATTGTGGAGCTCAGAGGTCATCAGTGATGTCAATGATCATGTAAGAGGTGCCTACTTAAGGACCTCATCTTTCTCCATTCCATAAGCAAGAATTCTGAGTTTGTGTTTACTCCATGCTTTCCTTTTAGTTTACCAACATAGGTTGGGTGTTCTTCTTGCATCCAACATTGTGCAATATGAATTTTGCCTCTCCAAAAACTTTGAATTTGTCCATAATTTGACAAATTCAAAGTGCCGATTGCTCCAAAAAGTGAGTTGCTCACAAGTATTCAAAAGTACAAAGTAAAAGTGGAGAGAGTCGTAGACAACAAAATTTAGAGATGTAAATTAAGTGGATGTCTTAATGTTATTAGATCCTCGAGCAGGTCACCATCTCCCACAATCAGCTCATCACACTACTTTGTACGAAGCCCCCAACTTTATAACGGTGATGGCAAGAGTTGCAAAAGGAATCAAGTTTCCCTCACTCTTATTTACTAGATTCCTACACCTCTCCTTGTATTGGCAAACGGTTCCTTGGGGATAGATTTCTAGCACCATGGCAAATGGTTCTATTGAGGGTGACCTCTCCACCCACATGGACCTCCAAGGAGGGTTAGTAGACCCCTAGTAAAGGGAAGTTACATTAGTGAGTAGTGGATACTTTTGTAATTGTAGGGACACTTATAACTATCCCTAATAGCCAATAATAGTGGTCTTATCCACCACATCATGTTTTGAACTATGTCTATTTCTAATTGTTACCCGACTGAAGTCAGATGATGTTATAAGTTGATCTTCATCTCTTGTATCAGGGTGGTTGTTGTTTGTGATATGCTGAAATACTAACTATTAGCAACATTTCTACTCTATAAGTAGTTGTCTCAATTATTTGTATGTTTTGTACTATCTTTTCCTCTTTCTAACATTAGTCAGACTTAAGTCCGACCCTGGCATTTCCATTTCCAGGAGTGGATATGTGTAGGTGTTTTCTAGTATTTTGGAGACACCACCAACACTATTGGCGATCCTCTACTGTGTTCGAACTATGACTGTCGGTTGCTGCTACATAGTAATTCTGTAAAAGAGCAAAAATCGTAAGATCTACAACGACTACAAAAAAAATAGACTAGCAGACGCAACAACTTCCAAGAAAATCAAATCCACAATGACGCATTGTCGCAGACATAACTTCTCGCAAAGCAGAAACGGCACACAAACACGTTCAACGAGCAAAATCATTCAAAAATCACTTGAAGGTGGACCACTTTTGGGATTCCTTCAAGACTTCAATGACTTCCTTTAATCATAATTAGTTGGATAGCCACCACAACACTCCAAACAAGTAAATACACTACAATGAGTGAGGTGCGAAGCTATGGCTCGGAGTTAGCATTCAACAAGAAGCAGATTGTACTCTGACTCCTTTTCAACCATACAAGTGTGCAAAAATAGTACGTCAAGCTAGCACATAATCATTGAATTACAAGCAGACAGGCATCTGACTACGCAACAAGCATAATCAAGTACTGAATGCGACAAGATCGAGCAAGTGCAAGAAGATTCCTTATCAAACTGCACTAGAGACACCTCAGCAGTAGCCAGTGACTACAGTGCTCTATTTCTCTCTTACATGGCAAGTACCTTGGTCCATGTCAGATAACTCTCAGGAGAAAACATCATCTTGCCGAATTAGCTATGCCTATTTCATAAGAAACCATGCTAGACTGGAAGCGAGCACACAAACGTATGATCAAGACAACATTTTCCACGATCCAAATTACACATCGAGTGGAACAAAGTTATTCTAATAACTCTGTGCATGGCATAGAAATAAGTGAAGTTCAAATCGAACTTAGCAAATTGATGGTGCAATCACCTACTGAAGAATTAATCAAGAGGAGTATTGCAACAAATTTCATAACATGCTTATTCGTTCAGGCTCAAAGGAAACTCAACTTCAATCCACTACCTCCACCTGCAAAAAGGAAACAACAACCTCAAGCTCAAAGACAACAACAACAGCCAATAATGCAGAATCGTTTAGTGAAGTCAACTAAATTCACTGGCGAGAAAGGACAAGATCAAGACAGTCATGTCGGACAATTTGAAACAAGGTGGCTGCAAGCGGATTCGGACAACTCCCGAACTTCACCAAAAAATAGCAGTTTGCAAGAATTTTTAATGGTAAGGCAATGATTTGGCTTATGCAATATGGTGTAGCTCATTTTTGCATCTTATGATGACTTGAAAATTGCATTTTTAAGCCGTTTTAGTAAAGAAAAATCTCCAAAAGACATACTCAAGAAGCTTTGAAATATGAAGCAAAAACATCTATTAGTTGAAGACTATGCACAAATGTTCATAAATCTGAACATGAGGTTGACAAACAATCAACAACCCACTGATGAACAATTGGGAGATTATTTTTGTAAGGGGCTAAACAAAGAATTACGGACAACAGTAGCTGGCAGAGATTAGCTTGGAGGAGTAAATGATTTTAACAACATGGTTTATGCTGCACAAAGAGTAGAACAAAGACTCAGCACAAAGTCAAGGTCTAGAAAATAGAAGAAGAAAAGGCATTTCGACTCTGACACAGATTTTGAAATAGAAACAGATACTAATGCAAAAGACGAGGAAAGTGATGCTACCAAAGATGACAATTCAGATGACGAAAGTGAAGAGGAAGAGATCTCAAAAAAAAAGAAAAGGCAGAGCAAGAACACAGAAAAATCAAAAGGCTCTTAAGAAGAAAATAGACAAGCTCTCTAAGCTAGAGCAAATGATTAAGGAGCAATTGGAAACTTTAGAAACACCCCCACCCTGCCCAAAGTTACTTGTGCATTTTGTGGGAAGGACAATCATGAGAAAGAGAGATGCTGGTATAATCCAAATTATAGAGGGAGTGTTCCTCCTCATGTACAAAACCCAAGCCCCACCCGTGGTAGCTAATCAGATTGCAATAGGTAGGAAAGGACAACAAAGATTCAACAATGCACCACCAAGAAGACCCAATCAGCAGAATTGGTGAAATCAACAAGGACAAAACCAGGATCAAGCATGCACATAATGTGGCATGGAAGGACACATACAAGGTCCTCAATGTGAGCTTTGGTGCAAGCACAGAGGAGAAATAGGAATCCCCATCATCAATTATAATGCAATAGGTAACGAGAATCAGCAGCAGTAGCCACCACCAAGTGTTCATATGGTGTACTTAGATCCTATAAATGAGTTTTACAATCAACAAAATCAAAGAAGTTAGGGTAAGTGACCAGATCTAAAGCTATAAAGCCCATGCCCGGCCTAGGAGATGCACCAAGGATGATAGCAAAACCAATGAACTAGCCCAATCAAGCACAAGTCAGAAATAAAGCTCTACAGCAAATACCTGACAATAATGCGGCAAACTAAAGCAAGAACATCACAACTCCAAAACAAGGGTAAGGCTCCTCTCGACCTTGGACAACTCCAAACACAGTCCGACAGTCTTTCGACAGAAAACGTCCGACATCAAGCTACAGCTAATCAACTTTAGCAAGGCAACATCCAACAACTTAACAAGGTTCCAGATACACACACAATAGTATAAGCTTCTTCCAACCAGCTATATATTCCAAAAGAAAAAAATGATTTGCTAGCCAGGACCAGCTCAAACTCAATAGAATAGAAAAACAATGGTGATAGGGTCAAGCTAACAAACATCAAAGAGGAACAAGCCGTTCCAATTGCAGACACCACACTGAAGAACACAAGTCAGATATAGGAAAAGGCCAAACATGAACATGAAGACCCCACACTCTTCTTTAAAGAGCTTTTGGATTCCAAAAAATAATGTTGGATCAACTTTTGGATCTTGTTCCAGCCTTCAAGAATCAATTATGTCAGAATTTGCATTTTACTGACGTTCCTCAACCAACAAATCACCCACAGAGCGATGATGAAGAGGAAACACCCAACATTTACACATCCAGCATTGAAGATGTAAATTATCAAGTCCCACTCATAGATGTGGATTATAAAAGGCAAAGGATCCCAGAAGTACTGGTAGATGGAGGATCAGGAGTGAAATCCTCTCTGAGGATCTATTTAAGAAATTTTGTTGCAATGAACTTGCACCAGCACCATTTCAGGTTAGAATGAATGACCAAAGAAGGATACAACCTCTTGGAATACTAAGAGGATAGGAAATTACCATTATGGGACTATCCTTTACAGTTACATTTGTAGTACTCAGAATGGAGGAAAGAGATTGTGCCTATTCCATGTTGTTGGGAAGGTCATGGCTGAGAGCTACTGCCAAAGTAAGACAAGACTGGGGGATCAGAAAGAATTACGATCAGGAAAGGCAAAAAGAAGTTTAAAATCAATCTCTCTTCAAAAAGAAGCTTCCCAAAACATGTTCAACCACTACAAGTAGAGGGCATCAACATGATAGCTGAATTTGAGGAAGATGAGGAGGAAATTTTCCTTAGGAAAAATCCTACTGTTTTCCCCATATTTGAAATTGATGTAATCAAAATCATTGATCAGTATACATGCTCAAATCAACAAACAAAACCACCCAACCTACATCCCATCACGGTAGAACAAAACATGGTTACAGAGTAGACCTTTCCTAGTCATTGCTGGTGTTTTGTATAGAAGAGGAATTGACCAGGTAATCAAAAGATGTGTCCAAGATCATGAGCAAAATGTCATCCTAGCTGAAGCCCATGGAGGACCAACAGGAGGGCACTTTTTTGGAGACATTATAGGTAAGAAGATTTTGCAAGCTGGTTTATGGTGGCCTATATTTTAAAAGATGCTCATAATTGGGTCAAAGCATGTTTGCCATGTCAAAGAGATGATAGACCATTGGACAGAGATAGGATGCCCCATCAACCAATTCTCCCCTTGGGAACTTTTTAGAAATGGGGATTGGATTTTATTGGACCCATCAAACCTCCAGCAAATTTTTCAGGTAATCAATATATTTTAAGTGCCACTGACTATTGTACAAAATGGATTGAAGCTGTAGCACTCAAAACATGCAAGGCTAGGATTGTGGCACATTTCCTTTATCACAACATTGTCACCACGTTTGGTATTCCTATTGAAATAGTGTCAGATAGAGGCACCCATTTCCTCAACAAAACAATTATGAAGATGACTAAAGGATACAGAAGAACAATAGTTGATCACCCAGAGGATTGGGATCAGCACTTGGATTCAGTACTATGGGCACTTAGAATAGCACACAAGGTTGCAGCTGGATTAACACCTTTTAGGTTGATGTATGGCTGTGAAGCAGTAGTACCTATGGAATTTCTGGCAGGTAGCTTGAGAGTGGCAATAGATAATAGATTATCCCCAAAAGATTCCATCAATGCAAGATTAGAACAACTTCTGCAGTTGAATGAGGATAGGCTCACAAGTTCACATACTACTGATATTATTCAGAAAAGGAGGGTAGCATGGATTGATAGAAACATTAAGTTCAAATTGTTCAAGAAGGAGAGATACTGGTTGGAAGAATACTCTCTCTCTTTGATTGAGGGTGCACAACATCTGTTTCAACAAACTCAAATGTGTCAAAGTTGACAATGATATGTCTTTGTCTTATTTGTTTGTTAAAGTGAAATAGCAGTATGAACAGAGAATTGCAACATTGGAGGTTTTGATTTAACTCAAATCGAAAGGACCTAACATATATACAAATATATTAATTTATGGAAAATTAGGCTCTATTGCTACAATGTTTCCATATATATTTTTTCTTTTATGACGTAGTTATCTTCTCTTTAAGTCCATTTGGTAACAATGTAGCAATTGATACCATTTTTTCTTGCAAACCACAACACTTTATTTTCGATCTTTTAGTTTGATTAGGAAAAAGAAATGTGGGGGGATAGGGCTTATTTCCTCTTTAAATTCATTTATAAATATTGCAGAAAATGATAGCATTCTTTTATTGATTCATAACAAATTTTTTTATCTTTTAATTTGATTAGCAAAATCGAGATGTGGGGGGCTATATAACCTATATGCCATTTAAACATTCACAAACTTGGAGACTCAATCACATATAATGCAATAAAGCAAGCAAAGAATATACAACAAAACATTAAATTCATTTACAAATATTGCAAAAAATGATAGCATTCTTTTATTGATTCATAACAATTTTGTTTGTCTTTTAATTTGATTAGCAAAATCGGGATATGGGGGGCTATATAACCTATATCCCATCCAAACATTCACAAACTTAGAGACAATCACACAATGCAATAAAACAAGCAGAGAATATACAACAAAACATGATGCATGAATAACTGTCGAGCCACAGCACCATCAAACCACACTTACTTCCTTCTAAGGACCAACGTTGTTAACAAACTAGCAGCATGAAAACCCAACCATACAGCTTAAATCCCTACGATCAAACCCATGCAACAAAGCTAATGCTGCAACTAAGGACCTGACAAACTACATTGTTGCAAGAATCTAATCACCCGAATATGCTAAGCACTACACTCTTGTCATGGACCACCATAACGCTATGATAAAATTCTTCCTAAATGCCATGGAGCAGCCTAACATACACATGAAACACCACTCGCCACTCTATTCTCCTCTACACAGCAAACCATCAAACCCCCAGGACATGCGCATGCTCAGATAGTCCATTCTTCTCTACACCACAGACCACCAAACCCTCAAGACACCCGCGCAAGCACTCGCCACTCCATTCTCCTCAATGCAGCAAACCATCGAACCCCCAGGACACACACGCATGCTTCATTCTCCTCTACACAGCAGACCATCGAACCCCCAAGACACAAGCACAAGCATGCACTTCATGGAAAACACCACCCAAATGTCCCAGCCTATGTTTGCAGTTCTGCAATAGACGCAACCCCAAAAATGAAGCCCAAACACTGAACTATAGAGCTTGTGCAACAATGGCATCCCCTCCCATCCACAACACTTGCATGTACTGTAAACCAAGCATTTGAACCAACAACTACAAAGAAAACATTCCCAAATCAGCTGATTCGACCTTTGGAGTCAGCCATCTCTGTATCAAAATCTGCACAGCAAGAGTCACACAATGCGTATACAACCATCGCAATCTCACAGCCAAACCAATATACACGCAAACATGCTTGCTTCACTCAATGCTTCTTCTAAATCGTGTGAGAGCATATAGAAATCTGCCTGACACAATCACCCCCATGCATCTATTTCTAATTATTTAGAGAGGTGCAAGCTAAGAATGGCTTACTCTATCTTCCCTATCTTACTGGAAAACAACACATGGGATGGACGTCCATCCCATCCAAGTTATTCTCCACCATCGTCATGCCGCACAACAGTAGAATCCACCATAGAAGAGAGAATCGTAGCGCGCCACAGATCACCACAAAGCCCTCGCCCATGACAAGCAGTAGAACCCTCCATAGGAGCCCATCACCCGCCCCAGAGATCCTATCCACCGCCACAGGGGCTGTCGCCCAAACGAAGTGAAGGCGCGCATTCATTACCTGCACAAAACAACAAGGTGAGTACCCTAATCTAATGCTATAACCCTAAACTAATCACTAACCTACTGATTAGGTTTGGCCAACTTGACCAAACACTAACTAAAAATTTGGATGGCCCTCTTTAGGGTCCATCCAGTCCACTAACCACTAAGGACCCTTGCAGGGCCAAAAATGAGGACTGATTTTCATCAATCGGGCCGTATGGAAGAATAGTTCATGTTGGCCACGATTCAATACCAACAAATGGCACTCAACATCTTCCGGGCATCTTCCAGTAGCACCATGAAGCACAAGTTGCCATAGCCACCCAACTCATTATGGCCAATCTCTAGGGTGATGAGCTGCAGCAATAGTTAACCAATGAACGACAAAGTTTGGCCATGCCCAAGCAATCGGAGAGGCCAGCATACAAATGACAAAGAAATACAAAAAGTAGGCAAGGGAGATGCAAACTTGCCTTAAGCAACTCGAGGACCAACTGGTTGAGGAGAAGTGTTGTAATGAAGAGCTGCACTAGCAGTCCCTCACCTTCCAAGATGACAATTTAATGCTCAAAAAGGAATTTGAAGACTACTAGGTGGCCAGGGGAGATGTAGGCAGTATCCCTCAATATTCAGATCTACGCACAGAGAGAGATAGCAATTGGCAACTACGGAATACTCTCCTCAAAATAAGTAGCAAACAGAGGACTTTGTGTGGCTCACTAGTGCATCCCGTTATCTTGCCACACAAGCACTTGGCCAAGGCATCATTGAAATCACATTCACACACTTTTACGCCACACTCACCGCACAATCCACCCCCTATAATTTTGATCTCACCACACCACTACCTTCTAATGCAATCCAAGCCCCTATCTGCTGACGCTTTATCTTTTTTTGCAAGCCCATTTTAGCCATGGCCTTTTTAGAGACCAAGAGATGGCCTTAGAACAACCCTTCGATATTCTCTAGCTTAACCTACACCTCATTATGTCAAAATTTCAAGCTTGCTATAGGGTACTCCAAGAGTCCTCTCTTTTTCCCATGGATGAGGACATTTTGCAACTATCTAAGCTTGATAACTTGTCTACCTACCCTAGAAACTCACATTTCTTGTATGAAGGCCTTCATGGTTCTTGGTGGTTGCAACACCAGGAATATCAATAGGCCATCGAGACACGAGAATATGTGCTTTATAACAATGTCCAGTAGGATACAATCGCATTCTGGATGCCATGCAAAAAATGTCACAAATTAAGCATGAGCAATTTTGATACAAGCCATGTCGCCTATACCGAAGAAATTCCAAAAGAAGGAAACAATACTGCCCTAGCCATTTTTTACTCCACCACACCTCCTTCCCTTAAAGATACCCCATAGCCTAGTCTCTACCGTCGACCTCGTCCCCTCCCGACACCTATACCGACAACCCTCCTTAATCATGTCATGCCCATCATACACACACACACACACCACCTCGTGCTACATCTTCTCATGCATCTAACACCGCACTTCCATCCACTGCACAAGCAACCACTGGCACTCACATCGAGACACAGGATCCACTGCTTGAGTTGCTCAATACAGTGAAAGATAATCCAGTCAACAACACACTGCTGCAACAAATACTCAACCTCTCCAAAACTGATACTCCTCCAGATCCTTTTGTAGCCGATCCATCTCTTGACGAGGAAGAAAATTTTCCCATGACAAAAGAGCACCAACTCCAATGAGAGCCCCTATCCCCTTATCTCTTGATTGGTTACTTGATCCCTTCTAGCCATTGATTAGTCTAGAGAAACTCCAACACTAGAAGATGCAGTTAGAAGGGTCTGACCTCCGGTTGGTTAATGTAATGGAGGTAAAGGCACTTACAACTTGCACTAGAAAAAGTTATCGATAATGGCGTAAAGAGCACCCTTGGGAGACCAGATGTAGATACTAGGATCTAGATCCTTCTAAACCTCCAATACAAGATGACAATGCTAGGATCTAGCCAACCTAGCACATTCCATTCCTAAAGCAACCACAATTTTGGACAATCTATTACAGAGCTAGTTGAGACTAGTGAGTTCATCCAACCTACATGCCAGCATCATCGGTGGACTTGGCCGTAGTCACCAAACAAATGACCCTAACATGTTGTCCAATTTTCCTTGCTCCAGCTTTCCCCTAGTCCCCACGATAGCGATCTCATATACCAACTACGCAGTTTCATGATACTTATAGCTTGTTTCCCGATCCTGCATTAGTGGCCACAGTACACTTTTTTTTGCTTATCATCAATTTGCTATGGGACCTTCCCGAACGAGGAAAAATAGCAAAAGAGCGCGACCTTTGCCTCGACTATGAAACTATCTTTGATTTAAATGAGGGGATGCCTCAAGGTCACGTTTAGTAATCTTCATGGCTATAATATTCACACCTACAAGGACATGCATCACACGCACTTCTAGAAGCCGTGGGCCCGATTTTGTAAAATCTCACCTCGACAACTCGACTGCTATTCACTTATGCAAGTAGACATTAGCTCCAATGTGCTACATCAAGTATGATCTAGGGATGGACCACGTAGGGGTAGTCAATAGAGCGAGCGAGAATTTGTTGAAGTGATAGGAAAATCAAGTAAGAAAAGATAGATCTAAGTATCCCATAAAATAATTTCTTAAAGTAGAAGGTAATTTCTCCATGAGATGTCTGGTGGGTGTAAGTGCCTCACATAGCAAAGCCGGCTCTCAAAAGAAAACAAAAAAGAAGGTATTCAAAAGGGGAGTTATGGGTCACATTTCTTGAAATTGGGTAGTCCAAAGTTAAGGACTATTTTAATGTGACCCATTTGGGTTTGGCAATTACTCTGGCGAGGGGGGGGAGGGCGATCACTCATAAACATGTAACATAGCACTTTAGTGCACCGAGGGGTATTTTTTAATGGGGGGACTTACATGCCTTTTTTGTGCTTGAGGGGATTTATAAAATAGCAATTTAACATAATTTATATATGTAGATTTATGAAGGGGTGTCACAATTTCAAGATTGAAAATGTAAACATGAATAGGGTTTTGAGAAATTACATGAGAAGCTGTAAAAATACAAGAATAGGAGTAAATTTTAACATGTGCTTGCTTGCACATGCTTTATGGGTGTATGAAGAGTGACCCCCCAAGCGCACTTAAAAGGTAGAGGATGTTAAAATTTGGCTATTTTTTTTGCCAAAATAGACAGTGTCTTCTCGCTCCCTATTATGGGAAACCTTGCTTGAAATTTGGTGCAACGGCTAGAAAAAATCATATCTTGATTCACATAATTTTTTAGGTGGTGGCAAAAGGGTTGATATTCATCTAAATCATGCCTTGTCATTTGATTTGATAATGTAGCATTATGCCATTTGGATTTGACAATCAAACGATGCAGGGATGTCAAAAAATCATCTTTTGGGCCAAAACAATCAAATCTCGACAGCTTGCAAAGATACATGGATGTAAAAATGTCATCTTTTGGGCCAAAACAAGGAGCACGTTAACGTGCTCCCTATTTTGGCCCAAAAGATGACATTTTCACATCCCTATATTGTTTGATTTACAGGTCCAAATGGGATCATGTTACATATCAAATCAAATGGCAAGGCATGATTATTCAACATGGTTGAAGGATGAGAAGAATGGCTCTGTGTGGCTATACTCATGTAAAAAGTATCTAAATGTACTTATGTAAAAAGTATATTTATATAGATATGTGCAGTTACTTTCACATTGGGATGTGTGGGGAAAAAATAAGTATCTTGTTGTTATTAGGCAAATTGATGTCAATACTCTCTGGCAAGGGAGTGTTGGGAAATTCAACCATGGTGAATGTGAGGTTGAAGGATGAGAATGAAAATGTTCATGTGGTCGTAGTCTAGGTCACAATAACAATGGCTTTCATGTTGCTAAAGATCAAACCTAAGAGTTGATCTAAGCGATGCCTTATTCATGTATTTGTTAGGCTTTAGATCCCAAAATCTGCCATTTTATAATCAGCATGAACTTGGTAATTAAAGCACTAACCTTACATTTTGCAAGGAGGATCACCTTGTGTTTGTTGCATGTCCATGACTTTATTCATTCCTTTATTCCTTCAAAGAAAGATAAAATGTGGTTGTGTGTCAAAATAGAAATTTAGTGTTCCATAAAAAATAAAAGCATTCTGAATTAGAGATGAAATGTTCTATGACAAAAAGAAACTATAAAAAATTGGGTTTTATCAATAAATGAATACAAATACCTAATGTAAGTATGAGCCAATACTGTAACCAATGTCACAGAAACA
Organism: Dipteris shenzhenensis; assembly: GCF_047967505.1. Lineage (NCBI taxonomy): Eukaryota > Viridiplantae > Streptophyta > Polypodiopsida > Gleicheniales > Dipteridaceae > Dipteris > Dipteris shenzhenensis. The sequence goes on from NC_141612.1 coordinate 1,992,515, forward strand.
AATTTTTAGAATTTTACAGGCGTTTCGTCTAGAAACTTCCAAAAATATATATTTTGTATAAACTATCTTTAACCTATTAACCATGGACAAGGAAAGAAATAAGGGAGGATTGAGGAGAGAGGAGTTGCCACGTGTCAGTATTCTAGGATGTTAGATGTTAGAAGAGCAGAAGAGAAGAGACGATTGACGATTGACGTTTGCAATTCAAATCTGCATGCATTTAGGAACTATAATTCTCATCATTGAGATGAGACACTTTGCTGGTGTGATCTACGTCGATTCTCATGTAGTTGTGCTGCAAAGCTGCTCCAACCAGTTTGACCCTACTTCCTCCTACACTGGCGGTGCATCAACCTTCGTCTCTCTTCGGTATGATGCTCTTGCTTGTGGTATTTAGTGCATAATACTTGATAACATTTCTCCATCTCCGGAGGGTGTCCAAAAGCCGACCCTCAAGATGCACAGCTTCGTATACATACCTTGGCACTACCACGAGTAGCAGACATTGCATTGAAGACAATGTACTCATTTTTAGCATAAACATATCGTTTCAAGTCTGGAGGCATGTTTTGAGTTGTGTGTTGAAAGAGGAAAATAAAATGCACAGCGTAGGCCACGTTTGAAGGATAGTCTCCAGAATACAGAAGGAGGGGTGTGTCGAGATAGCAGGCTTGCTCCATATTGGCCGCAATGATGTGATTATCGATGCAATTACAAGTATACCAAATGCTAGGAGAGTGGTTTTATATTTTTGTAATGCAAATCCCTCGCGTTTAAATCTAGCAGAGCTAGCAGCCATTAAGAAGGTAACTACAGAGGATGGGTTTCAGAAGGGAGAATCAACAAAATAAAAGGGCTCCATTGCGCGAATCTAATACAGAGGAAGTGCCACAAGTAGAGTTGAGGAGGGTGAATCGGATATAAGCGGACAATGTTTCTTAGGGTATGTTCATGAGATAAAGGGAGGCAGCAAATGGTCTTAAATCTAGCAGAGCTAGCAGCCATTAAGAAGCTAACTACAGAGGATGGGTTTCAGAAGGGAGAATCAACAGAATAAAAGGGCTCCATTGCGTGAATCTAATACAGGAGGAGTGCCAAGTAGAGTTGAGGAGGGTGAATCAGATATAAGCGGACAATGTTTCTTAGGGTATGTTCATGAGATAAAGGGGAGGCAGCAAATGGTCTTGGAGGGATAGGAAAACGCCAGGAAAACATGAAGCTAGGTTGGTGACAGTTAGTAGAAGGGGGCGCGAAGTATGGAAACAAGGATTGCGAGTAAGCAGTGTGAGGATGGGGTTGGAGATGGAGGGGAGTATATGAAAGCAAAGAAATTGGATAACAATCTAGCATGGGAAAGGGGAAGTCTTGGTCAAGATCGTGCAGAGGGGTGGGACATGGTATGATGGAGATGGAGCAAATCAATCAAGATTCCTGATAGCCTTTTACAGTCAAGGTGTTCTCCGAAAGTATCGATTTAGAACTCCATCAATGATGATAAAGTGTTGGAAGCTGAATGTAGATGTTATCTTCTTCAATATTTGCTCAAGCTACGTATGACTATTGATCCGTCAAGTTTCAACCTTCCATGTAAATTAATTATTTTGCCACAGCAAAGCGCGGGTAGCACACTAGTATACGTTACATAAACACATATACCTCTTAGATACACACACACATACACACTGAGCACTTTGAAAATTCAAAAGACACAGGCTACAGGTGACAACCTATAGGCAAAGAGTCGAGTCTTGATCTATAGGCTATAATTTAGAAAGTGTTGAAGACAATGGACATTTGACATAGATCTTACTGGTTGCAAGTGCATTATGCTGGCACATGTAAACTTTATAATTCAAAATCAAGATTCATTCAACTTTCAAAATTCAAGTTTAAAGTTTAAACTTAAATTTAAATCTTTAATGCCCATTTAAAGTTTAAACTTTGAAGATACGCATTGCGAAAGATGGTATATGGATCAAATTTCATTGCTTAAGCCTTAAGAGTCAATCAATTAATTCAAAAGACGACAAAATGTAATACATGCCTGATGTCATAATGATATACTGTATACATAATCCATGAATCCAAGGTCCAAGCCTCAAAGGCCTACATGCCGTAGGCTACAAGCTATCTACTACACTCTAGTCTCTAGAGCTAGGCGAGAGCTAGGGCCTTGGCTCCTCTCCAAGATCTGCTGCCTCATCACAATGATTATTAGATGAATATGCATCCTCTGAAGAGGAAGAGGAAGTCCTAGGGTGCCAACTCAATATGTAATATGTTACTACCCTCGTCTAAAATCCAAGGTATGGCAGGACAAGGTCCATATATAATATGCATAGATTTGTTTAAAAGTTTTTAAATATGCAAGGGAAAAATATGAAAATTTCATGTCCCCCCTCCCACAAAATATAAGTTATATACCTTGAAAATATGCAAAATTTTAAGATTTGTACATGTTTTTCATAATATCTGAGGCCCAAGGGGGGGATCGGATGAGGGGGGGTAAAACAAAAAATACACTAAAATATGAAAACCCTTCTCCTTTCAAATTAATGTAACTTTTTCATGTGTTACCCAAATTTCAAGATGTAAAGACATATTTGAAGCTCTTTTGGTGTAGAACACAACCATGTTATTTTGAATAATTTCTACTCATGGCATATTGTTAAATTCATCTCATACTCAAGATTTTGATAGGTTTTCTCACTAAAGGGATTGGTGCCTCAGGGAGGAAGTATCACCCTCGAACCAACATGTGGCTTGCAACTGATTTGAGTCCTTTGAGTCTGTGGTGTTTGCCAATGCTTCCTCCTACTTTGTCGCATATTTGCCTCGACATCCTTAGGATGATGCAAGAACAAATACATGTGATTCCCCTGGTGAGGCTCGTGCTCTTCATCGCTATTAACCACGAATCTAAGGAGGAGCCTATGACGAATCTCGAGGCTATGGCAGGTGTCTCTGTATCCTCTACAGTAGTACCAGCAAGTACTTGTGGTGCACGAACTCGAGCCATCGAAAATGTCTAACGCTGGAACCTATCGCAGGAAGTCGTAGACATCGTTGTCCTCTTGACTTCGTCGGATGATAAACTTATCGACATGTTTCAGCTTTATCTTTTTGGTGTTACTGCTCTAGCTCCACCACTCAGGGCTTCTAGTACCACTTGAAGACTTGTATGTCTCAAATAGACGTAGGTTTGCATTTATATACACCAACTTGTTGAGCCGCTCCACGCTCAACCTGACATAAATTATAAAGTACAAAGAAGTCAATTCCCATGACTTAAGAGTTATTTTTCAAAATACAACTTATAATCTATATGTGTTGACTAAGCAATTAAGAACTTACTTGTTCTCTTCTCGGTGTGTATGTCTGCACTTATACTCCATATCCTCTCAATTGGACCTGGTGTGCAATCTTTGTGAGAGGATGCGAAGAGCTAGGGTCTGCAATGAGGGATTCAAAATCCCAAATTTCTCCCACCAAGTAAGAGCCCTGTTCACATTAAAAATAGAACTACATGCTTGGGTTTCTAGAAGATCCACAAAAAAAACCATAGTGTTTTGCCTACCTTGCTAGATGTTCTATAGCAACGTAGACTGTTGCAACTAGATTGACATGCACCGCTTGCCTTAAAATCCAAAAGATTGTTGTTGGATGCAAGCTTCTAAGAGGTTGTCCCCATAGATCCCCTACATCGGCTATGTAGGATGGCCTCGCCATTATGAGGGTCGTCCCCACAAGCACCGTCCAAAATAAGATCGCCACCTTTTGACGACGGTCTAAGGGGTGCCTGGGGGTACTTCTACAGTTGTCTCGTGGTGATACAATCTAGACGTGGTCGACTTTGCATCCCACAATCCACCGTGTGTGTAGCCATCTTCTACATCCATCACTGCCCCCATCTTCTGACATCACCCTAGAAAGAGGGTGTCGCACCTTCGCTCTCTGCAATATGAGGATGCCCTCTAGTTAGAGAGCCTCCTCGTGTAAAGTTGGAACTCTAGCAAGGAGATGCTAAGCCAGCATTGCTGATTCTAGCTTGTGAGCAATGAGGACCTGAGAGGGTTGTTGTTGCAGGTCGTTTCAGCCAATCGGAAAGAAGCTCGAAGTGTGGAGTGGAATGTTGAGCTAGAATTGGCAAAATCCTCACAAGTGTTGCATGCCCCTCAAAGAGTAGCCTACTAACGACAAAGGGTGGCTTACTAACGACACACCGGGTCAACAGGAGAGGTGAACTCCATAATCATCCGACGGGAGCGTCCTCCTCCCCATCATCACCGGCCTCTCCGGATGATCCTCGAAGATCACGCTCCATACCACAGGATTGGCACCAGATCGGCCGCAGGCGCTGCAGTCCTTTCTTGCAATTCCACTCTTATAGGAAAAGTCTGTTTTGCAAATCCGAGCACCCGCACGGCCTCTCATGATCCCCTGTGTTTGAAGAAGGGGTAGTAGATCTACGCCGAGGGAAGGGATGTTCTCTCTGCTGTACGGGTTGTGGAAATATCTGTTTAGTAAAGCGGAGTTTCATGCCCTCATACTGGGCATCGATAAGGCCGGGAAAACGGTAATTGCCTACACCCGATAGCCGTTCGTATGTATTCGTTCTTTTTTAAATCTGACAGTACTGTGGTTATTCTTCCCCTTGCGGTCGCTGCGTTGTGCACACATTAGCTCTTAAAGATCTGCCGTTTGTGTAGACGTTATTGGAGAAATTGAAGACGCTTTATTCAGAGCTTGAAGGGCTCCCACCTGATCGCATAGTTCCGACCGTGGGGCTAAACATCGGCCGGGCTGAGGCATTTAAGTCAAAGCTTATTTTTTGGGATTTGGGAGGTCAGGTACGACATCGTGATCTATTCACGCGTTGAGAATCTTGAGCATGGAGGAAGACTAACAATGGCTTGCAGTGGGTGCTCCGTCTGTGTTTTTTTCGTTGCTGTAGATGAAGTTGTGTAAAACAGAGAAAGGGGAAGTTTCCTGCTCTCCTACTAATCCGTGAAGCATTCACGTTAGGCCTAGGCTTGGGTCATCGAGTTTTCGATGGATTTCGTTAGTCTTGGATGAATGAGTCTTCGCTCGAGGCATTCCTGGTAGACTTAGATTAATGAGTCTCCGAGGGGTCTTTAGAAATCCAGTATGGCTGCTTATGCTTGGGCACTGATGTCGACATAAACATTGCTTTGCTTGCTAGATATATTTTTCAAAAAAATTTGTTAGCTCATTTTTCTTCTCTAGAAATTTGGACTTTAGAACAACAAAAATCTGAACTTGTATATACACTTAGATCAATGAGTCTCCTACGGGTTTTCTTTGTAAGGAGTTAGCACTGTGACGACCTATTTTGTCGGAATGGTCACCTCCCCATCTGTAAGCCCCCATATGAGGAGAGCATGAGGGAGGCTGGAGAGATTGGGGCTGTCACATGGGCAGCACATGAGCTGCCATGTGGGCAGCTGTCAAAGCAAAGGACAGGTGTATGGCCTGCAACAGGGCCCTGTGAAGGGTGTGCTGACATCAGCAGGGTACGGCCCCACTGTACGGGGCTGTATGGAGGCTTATCAGATCTGTACGGCGTTGGAAAAAGGCCTGGCAGAGGCGCAACAGGGCGGGGGTGACCAACAACCTGGTCGGCCAGTCATAGGGCTGGTAGGGCTGGTTCCAGCCAGCCTACCATGCCTAGAAATGGCAGGGCAAAAGGGGGCTGGACCCTGCATATATAAGAGGGCATCAGCCCTTGAAGTGAGGGCCAAAGCCCTAGTTTTGTGGGCCAGGGGGCCCTGGTTAAGTGAGCCCTTTTAGGGCGGTTTTATAGCAGCCTGGTCAGCCTGATTAGGGTCGGCCAGATTCAGGCTGCTGGTCGGTTTTTTGGGGCAGGCCTTGTGCCCTTTAAAAGGAGGGCCTCCAGCCCTCATTCAGTATCACTTGCAGCAGCAGTTGGGGAGCAGACAGCAGCAGCCACAGGCCCACCCTTGGACCTACACACAGGAGGAGAAGGAGGTTGGCATAGGGCTGCAGACTGAGCTCAAGGTGCTGCCCACCTAGGCTGGCTTCCGGACAGCAAGGTGGATGGGATCTAGACAGAGAGTCTACATATGCTCGAGGTGGAGCACGCGGGCTCAGAGATCTACAAGTGCCAGGCTTGTAGTAGAAGGACCTTTTAGTTTCTGGACGGATGGAAATATAAAGTGTTGCTTCTATATTTGTCTCTGAGCATTGTCTATTTACTGGCTTGCACATCTATGCACATAAGTTAAGAAGTTTGTGATTCCACACCCCACACCACACTGTGTGAGCTCCTGGGCAATTCTGTCAGTCTTCCGCTGTGCGTACCCTCTATTGGGTCATTTCTAACATATTTTGCCAAGGGGTGCGTCTACTGTTTTCACAAACGCTGTATTTATGGCCTGCCCTTGGGCTAGGCCTTAAGCGATGGTCATTTCTCTAAGAAGCAAAAATTCAATTTTAGTAATTTCGAAAATTTGGCCATCATTTTCTCCCCCTTTCTCTCTCTCTCTCTCTCTCTCTCTCTCTCTTCTTCTTCTTTCTTCTTCTTCTCTCTCTCTCTCTCTCTCTCTCTCTCAGCTTTCAGTTTGCCAGGGCAGGCCTCTTGAATGTATTCAACTTGTTTGTTGCCAGTATACACAAGTTTCTCTAAGCGTTCTATGTAATCTCCTTGATTTGGTAGAACTCTCGAGTCTTGACGGCTGCCTTGATAAGGTGAGCATATGGCACTCACTGCAGACACTGCACATAGCAGAGAAGCCTTGTCAACAGATTGTCATTGACATTGCACATAACAGAGAAGCCTTGTCAAGAGATAGTCATTGAAATAGAAGACTGTACACTTTTCTGGGGACATTAGAGAAACTGAAGACTCTCTTTTCAGAGCTTGAAGGGCTCCTGTCTGATTGCAGAAACATTGGCCAGGTTTAGGCATATAAGTCAAAGATAATTCTTGCTATTTGGGAGGTCAGGTGTGACATTGTGATTTATTCCCGTGTTGACAAAGCTCAAGCATGGAGGAGGACTAACAATGGCTTGTAGTGGGTGCTCTGTCTGTTCCTTGCTTTAGATGAAGTTCTATTATCCAGAAGAAAGGGGAATTTCCTGCCCAAGGGCAAAGGCCAGTCAAAGACACCAACATGCCATTGGGATGCTAAATCTGCTTCATACCGTTCAGATTTTAAGTTTGCTGTGTTTGCGATTTTCATCAAGCGAGCTTGTTTTTGAGGGTAGAACTCTTGACGACTGACCTGGTCAGGGGAGCATTGCCCTCACAGTAGACAAATGATTAGAAGTCTACATTGCACATGATAGAGAATCTTTGTCAGCAGGATACTCATTGACATGAAGACTGCACATAAAGCACATGCTATCTCTCCATCCTCTCACTCTCTTCCGGCAGTGATTATCCTTGTCACTGGTGGCAGTGGAAGTGGGGCAAGGGAAAGACAGAGGAGTCTAGTGCTGGCCCTTAAGTGACCTGAACGTGTTCTACAAAGAAAAGGCACAATTATTGACACATCAGATGAATTAAGGCCTAGATGTTCAGGATTTTAGCTTCACAACTGGCTAGAGACCAATATATTTGTCAGTGGTATGATCTGTCCCAGCAGGGAACGGTGAAAGACTACATCAAACAATTCCCTATTTACTCATGGGATTGATGAAAAGGGCAAGATGCTCAAGTTCATTCATGGTCTTCACCCTAGCCTAGCCTCTAATGTTTCTGTCCAGAGGCCCATCTGTACTTGGCAGGCCATGCAGCTTGCTGAACATTATGAGCCTAAGTATAACTTGAAGGAAAAGGGCATTGGTATTGGGCATTTTGGCAACAAGCCCATGAGTAAGGTTAGCACTAGATTTCCTGCTGTCTGGAAGTAGCTAAAGCGTATAAGGGTGGTGAGGCTAAGGCCTTGCCTAAGCCACCAAGCAAGGAGGATATGGGGGAAAGATTAGTTAAGCATCTCTCTCAGGCTCTCATGGAGGAAGGAAGGAAGAGAATATATGTTACTTCTGTGAAGAGAAATGGCGCTTGGACCATAGGAGCAAATGCAAGGCTAAATCACGAGCAAAACTTACTTGAAATTGAAGGTGGTTTACCCTCTGAGAACCCAGAAGCATAATATGAATTTCATGACTGTGTGAGTGATGGCCAAGATGATGATGTGGTCAACCATGGATCCAAAGAGGATCCCTCCTTCCCATGTGGGTCCACTCCTTGTGATACCATGGTAGATGGCAACTACCAGTCTAAGCAACTACCCACAATGGAGGTAATTGATGATTGCGGATGTTGGACGAGATTCAAATGGGAATTCTTGTGTTGATGATGATAACCTGTTTGGGGACACTCAATCTGTTCTGTACAGCATCTCTCCAGAAGCTATCATGGGCTCAAGTGGTACCCAAGGTCTCAGATTGATGGGGATAATCAATGGTAGATCGTCCACATTTTGGTTGATAGTGGGAGTACCCACAACTTCATCAACTCCCAATCTGTCCAAGCAGTCCCATCTACATTGGACCATGGCCTTAAAGTTAAGTGGCTAATGGTGAGCATTCCATCAGCAAACAATGTTGCCAAGCCACTCAAATTAAATTCTCTGGAGAGTATTCCTTTATGGGCGATCTACTTGTTCTAGATATGGGACCTTTTGATATTGTATTGGGCTGCGTTTGGATGGTCTTGAACAAGATGTGTAAGTTTCCAGAAACTGAAGGATGCTCTAACCTAAGATCCCATCCTTGTGTGTCCAGATATCTCTCAACCATTTGTTAGAAAATTAAATCCCACCAGAGGGTATCCTGTAGCGGAAGACCGATAGATGATACATGTGGAATTGTTCACTATGGAATCAAACTTCATACATTGTGTGTACTTCACAAACATAGATGTGTGTGTGCAAGCCAGAATAGACAGTGCATCCGAGACAAATATAGAAGCAACACTTATATATTTCTGTCCGTTCACAAACTGGACACAATACATTATATGCATGGCACCTCTAGATTTTTGAGCCCTCGTGCTCCTCTGAGCTTATGTAGACTGTCTGTCCAGAGATCCCTTCCACCTTGCTGTCCGGAAAGTGAGCCTAGGTGGGCGGCCACTTGTTGAGCTAAGTCTGCAGATCTTCAGCTTAGTTCACCTCCTGGGTAAGGCCCAACCACTCATAGTTCAAAGAAACGTTTCAATACCTAGAAACGTGAAACATTTCAAAACGTTTCAAAAAAACAGGGGGCGTTCAAAAATTGAGTTTGTATATTTGGGTCTTAATAAATACAAAATTTAAACCCTGCATACATATAGTATACTGAAAATATGTAAACTAAGCTTAAAAATCACTAAATGCCTATAATGCCCAATGATTTTGGAGTACTCTAGTCTGTAAGTTGTTACTAGCTAGTTGTTACAGAAGATTAGAGATACTTTAAATTAGAGTGTGAGTTTTGAACTTTAAAAATTAGTAATAAAGAGACTAGAATCTAGGTTACAAAGTTTAAATTTCAAACTTTTAACTAAATATTAATATTTTTTATTTAGGTTAGTACAGGTAAAGATACTCCATGTTTCAATCTAGGTTACAAAGTTTAAATTTCAAACTTTTAACTAAATATTAATATATTTTATTTAGGTTAGTACAGGTAAAGATACTCCATGTTTCATTGGTAATGATATGTTTCGAAACGTGTTGCAAGTTTCGAAACGTTTCGTTACCGACAATGAAACGCGTTTCATTGTGACTATGCAACCACTGCTACTGTTGCTGCTCCTTCCTGCTTCTCAGAGGCTGCTCCAAGTGATGAGAATGGAGGCCCCTAGGGCTTTCTTTTATAGGGCTGAAGCCCTACCCAAAATGGCCGACTATACAGCCCCTGCCAGCCGACTCAACTCCCCCTACCAGCTCACTGGGGGGAGGAGCCTATAATGCCCCTACAGGGCTCATTTGCAGGCTTTGGCTGGCCCTGCCTGGCCACATGGCATCCAGCCACTGGCCCAGGCAGTTCCAGCCTTGATTCTTTGCTCGAAATCTGCCCATAGGGTCCCAAAACCGTGCTGAACTGCTGCGCCTTCTTCCTGCCTCTGTCCTGCACCATTCCAGCCTTTGGAACTGCTCCAGGAATGCCCATACAGCCTGCTGTACTGCCCAGAACCTTGCTGATGTCAGTGCCCTGTCCATGCAGGCATCTCTTGCTGGAAACCCTGCCCAGACAGCCTCTTCCCTCCATGGTGGCTCTCCTCTGCCAGGGATCTCCTCTCGCTTTCTGCTGCTAACATGGCAGTCCATCTGCTGTCCATGTTGCAGCCCGACCATTGAAGCTGATGCTAGTGGTAGGGGCCTTGGGGCAGTGCTACAGTCACGTCTGTACATTCGTACTGCTCCCGTACAACCGATTGTACTTCTTGCAGACGTTGCGACAAAAGTACAGCCGTACAGTCCGTACTGTACTGACTGTTGCAGGTTTCTTGAGCAGGGTACTTTTGCAGGGTACTCTCGTAGGGTGGTTGTTTACAGGGTCTTCTTGCAGGGTCCATTTGCAGGCAATTTTTTGTGCATTGTGCCATTGCTTGGCTGAAGATTTGGAGCAGATCTGTGAGTGCTTTGCAGGCCATATTTTGTGAAATTGGGCATTCTGTCAATTTGGGGCTTTTTTGTGAATTTGCCCCAATTTTTGCTTAATTTCACCCCAAAATTTAGGGCTTTTGGTTTTGCACTGCAATTTATTGCATATTTGGGGCTTTCAGTTAATTTGCCCTCTTTTGGATGCGATCTCCCTAAAGAAATTGGGGCTTTTGGCATTCGGATGCAATCTGGCAGTTGAAAGATCATTTGGGAGATTTGCAAGCAGTTTTGGACTCAGTGTATGGATTCCGTACCTGCACGTCAGATCGGTACTGCTGCTGGAGCGCCGGTGGTACATCTGCTACCTCAGCGCCCCCATCCGTACAACTGTTGGAGCGTCGTACGGCAGCCCAACATTTCCACACCTCTGCATCTGTACAGCTCTGCGCTGTACATTCGGCACCAGCAGATAGCTCGTCGTCCGTACAAGCAGTCACGTCTGTACATTCGTACTGCTCCCGTACAACCGATTGTACGGACAGCTGACAGATCATTTGGAAGATTTGCAAGCAGTTTTGGACTCAGTGTGAGTCAAATTGTAGACTTTTGCCACTTCTTGCAGAGATACTTTGCAGATTTTTGGGCATTTGCAGAGCATTGTGGTGCATTTCAAGCCTTTGATAAGCCATGACAGTAATTGTTACTGTGGGCAGAATTTTTTGCCAGACTCTGGTTGTGCATTTTACATCTTAGGATGGGATTTTACTCGTCTATTTTGCTGCGTTTTTTTGAGTTTTCTGACGGAAATGGCTCAGAACAACCCCAATGAGGTGTTTGGAGTCCTCACATAAGAGGATAAGTTGGATGGCACCAACTACTTGTGGAGTTTTATGGTTTGCAACATCTTGGTTGGCAGACATCTCTAGGATTATGTCAATGGAGATGAGGCAAGGCCATGGTTGTTAAGACACTCGTGTCTTATGATAAGACACTTAAGACATGTGTCTTACCTTAAGACACCTTTAGACACTCTTGTTTTTTTTTTTTAGTGGGTTGGGTGTAACAACAAACATCGAGTTTGACTTAACCATGCTATCATTGATGGTGACTTCGAATCCAACAGTGGCAGTGACCTCGCAGATTCGGATTAGGATGAACCTTGAGAGATTTGCTCTTGAGAGTCAAAAGTTTCCTTTCAATTATATGTATTGAGATGCATATTTCATTCATGTCACATGTGATTGACATACTGTTGCCATGATCTTTATGTGTATTGATTAATGATGTTGGTATATAATCTATGTAGCCCTCTAGGCTCTTGTTAAGTCGTTTATCTAGATTTTTGAATATCAAGATTCTATTGTCAATTTAAATCTTTAAAGTTGTGAGTCGTGACTTGCAAGCTCTTGAGTCGAGACTCTTAACTTGCAAGATCTTGCAAGATCTTGAGTAGTGAGTCTTAACTTTAACTTTTAAGTCTTGAGTACATTGTTACTTCTTGCATTGTTTAAGTGTAGCTTATTGTACTTCTAGAATCAAGCAGCTAGCTATGTTAGCAAGTTGTACACTTGTATAATTATACATATATTAATTAAATATTTATTATTATAATGACGAGTCTTATCAAGACACTTTAGACACTCATGTCTAAAGTGTGTCTAACGTGTCGTGTCTTAACGTGTCTTACAACGATGGGCAAGGCCAGAATTTGTGGCTACACCTGTCACTCCTACAATTGGGGGCAGACGTAGAGGTCAAAATGCAGCACAAGTGATTGGAGCAGCGGTGACTCTAGTGGCTCCCATAACAGAGCAGAAAAGATGGGATTCTAGGGATGCACAAGCTCTTTCTGTTATTTCTCTTTCTGTCAAGAGGTTCATTATTCTTCACATTCGGTCATGCAAGACCTCAAAGGCAGCGTGGGAGATTTTAGAGAGCATGTTTGCAGCAAGAAATGATGCCAGAGTTTCCTTCCTAAAGAGAGAGCTATCTCATACGCATATGGATGAGGGAGATTCCATGAATGCTCACCTCACAAAACTTAAGGATTTGAGGGAACAGTTGCTGAATATAGATGAAGTTATTTCGAATTCAGAGATGATTTCCACCACTTTCAATTCTCTTCCTGAGTCTTATCTCGGTTTCCGCACGATGCCTTTTTGTCTTGCATTTCAGATTTTTCAGTGGATAGTCCAGATACTACAACCACTCTTGAGGATGACCCGTATGCTTTCTTGACTTGCAGTTATGATCCTTCAAAGGATGCATGCTCTTTCAGTGTCAATGAGACATGAACACTTGGTATTTTGATAGTGGTGCTTCTTAGCACATCACTTCTAAGAAGAGCCTTTTTGCATCTCTGCATCCATTTTCTTTAGAACAACAAAAATTCTAAATTTGTATGATTGGACTTATTCTAGTCTTACAAAGGTATATATTTTTGCATCTCTGTATCCACCACCTACTAAAAAGAAGGTGACATGTGCAAATAATTCTTCTTATTCAGTGTGTGGAGTGGGGACATCATACTTACATCCATGGATGGCACAGATTTCAGAATTACAGATGTTCTTTATGTGCCAGATATAAAGAAGAATTTGCCTTTAGTGTCCTCTCTCAATTGATGAGGATTTCAGGTCATATTTGATGATGCTAAGTGTGCAGTCCGAGACAAAGAGAATGACTATGCTTTGATGTTGTCTGGCACTTTGTATCGGGGTCTTTTTCAGCTTGACATTTATGAGAAAAGATCCGATCTTGCACTTTCAGTGAGCACTCCTTGTGCTGCGATGCAGAATGCGGAGTTATGGCATGTCATATATGGGCACATGAGCTATGGCAGCTTAATGGCACTTCAGAAGCATGCTATGGTTGATGCATTGCCTCCTTTGGAGTCACCTCCTCCTCATGCATGTGAGGGATGCATTCTTGGCAAGATGCATAGATTTCCTTTTAAGAAGGATGGTGTAGTAAGAGCTACTCGTAAATTATAGTTCATACACACTGATGTCTACGGTCCCATGAGGACACTTGCTTTTGGTGGTCATCTCTATTATGTTACATTCATAGATGACTTCACCAATTATACTTGGGTCTATGGTCTTAAGAAAAAATCAGAAGTGTTTATGCATTTCAAACACTTTGTGGCTATGGTTGAAAATGAGACAAGACTCAAGGTGTAGAAACTTCGCACAGATAGAGGGGGGGAATATATGTCTCATGAGTTTGATGCATTTTTTAAGGAGAAAGGCATCACACATCAGCTTACTGTGAGGCTTACACCTCAGCAAAATGGCAAAGCTGAGCGCAAAAATTGCACTCTTATGGAGATGGATAGATGAAAGGGAAGGTCAGAGGGAGAAGAACAACCGAGAGAAGGTGAGAGAGAGAGAGAGAGAGAGAGACACTCAAGATGCGGGTGTGAAGTGATGAGCCACACCACAAACTCATAGGTTTTATTAGGATTAGGTTTTTCCCCTTATGACTGTCTTAAGACAGTCATAGGTGTCATATTTTTAATAAAGGGGTGGCAATGTGCCTTTACCCCAACAACCTCCCACCTAAAGGCCAATATGCCGAAGGGGAGAAAAGAATAAAAATTACAGTAATATACAGTTACTGTATACAAGACCATAAAATAAGAGTGGTCTCATCCTAATCCCATGATGTGGCGGCAATGTGCAAACCGCTCTGTAGGCAAGCTCTTAGTGAGCAAATCTGCAGGATTATCATCAGTATGCACCTTCACAAGCTCAAGTCGCTTGTCTTCCAGTACCTCCCTGATGAAATGATATTTCACATCTATGTGCTTGGTCTTCTGATGAAAGACCGGATTCTTTGCCAACATGATAGCACTCTGACTATCACAATGCAAAACTGGCATATCTCCTGTAATGCCCAAATCTCCCACCAGCCGAGTAAGCCATATCGCTTCCTTGCAAGCCTCAGTGGCTGCAACATATTCAGCTTCAGTAGTTGACAGTGCAACGCATTTCTGCAACCGAGACACCCATGATATAGCACCTCCTGCAAATGTGAAAATATAACCGGTAGTAGACTTCTAGTTATCTGCATTCCCTACATAGTCTGAATCTGTAAAACCATGCACCAATGCATCTTGCCTACCATAGCATATGCACAAGTCTTTGGTACCCTTGAGATACCTCAAGACACCTTTCACTGCTTCCCAGTGCCGCTTGCCTGGATTTGCCATATACCTGCTGATGACTCCCACCGCAAAAGCAATATCCGGACGAGTGGCAACCATGGCATACATCAAAGAACCAATTGCAGATGCATACGGAACTTTGGCCATTTCAGCCTTATCATCATCTGATCTGGGGCTGTCCTTACTGCTGAGTTTTAAATGTAGGCAACGGGGTACTAATAGACTTCCCCCCCTCCATTTTAAACCTCTGCAGTACTTTGTCAATGTACTCCTTTTGTGACAGAAACAAAAGTCCCTTGGACCTGTCACGAGTAATCCGCATGCCAAGAATATGGTTTGCATCACCCAAGTCTTTCATGTCAAAAGACTTATGCAGTTGTTTCTTCAAAGCACTAATCTCATGCTGAGATTTACTGGCAATCAGCATGTCATCCACATGTAGAATGAGTAGCATCAAACTGCCATCCTTTGCCCGTTTGGTGTACAAGCAATGATCGGTCTCACACCTATGATACCCTTGGGACTGCATGAAGGCATCAAACTTCTTGTACCATTCTCTTGGTGCCTGCTTGAGTCCATACAAGCTCCTGTTGAGTTTACACACAAGCTGCTCTTTCCCTTTAACAGCATATCCCTCTGGCTGACTCATATAGATCTCATCATGGAGATCTCCGTGAAGAAAAGCAGTCTTCACATCCATCTGACATAAATCCATGGATGTCCTCATGAGCAACAAGAGCTAACACTGCTCTCAAAGTAGTCATCTTGACTACAGGGGAAAAGATCTCATCAAAACCTTTCTGCCTGCTAGCTGCACCAAGTCCCATGTATCATTTTGAAGTAGGGAGTCCATTACAGATTGCATGGCTTTCTCCCACTTCCTTTTCTCTGTTCTTCCCATAACTTCCTTGAAGCTGGAAGGCTCACCACAATCTGTCAGCATGATAAAATCAGCCACATTATTGGCTCCTGGAACAAACCTGTCAGGAGGCCGTTGTACACGGGTGCTCCTCCTAACAAAATGTTCCGGATTAGGCTGCTGTCCAGCCTGTTCGTCATGCATGACGGGTGGCTGTACCACCATATCTGGCTGTTCTACAGCCCCATTTGCTGGCATATTCAGTGGTGCATCATTGGCAAAATTATCTGGCTGATTTTCAGCCTGTATACCCTCTTGAACAGGGTTATCTGCAGCAGCCTGTTGCTGCATATAAAAGGGCATTCTTTGCTGTCCAACATCATCATAAATAACCCTCCTGTATTCCACAGGTTGCACGGGTTCCTTGTGTACACTATCCTCTTTAAAGATGACATCATTGCTGCGTATAATCTTCCGTTTAACGGGATCCCATAACCTGTACCCCATTTCACCTTCGTCACCATAACCCATGAAGATGCATCTGAAAGACTTTGGCTCCAGTTTGGTGCGCAGTTCTTTGCGTACATGAGCAAAGCACTCGCAGCCAAACACACGTAAGTGCTTATATGAGGGTGGCTTGCCAGACCACACCTCCTCTGGCACTTTCAACTCCAAAGCCTTGTTTGGCGACCTGTTAATAATGCGAACTGCTGTTTGCACGGCTTCTGCCCAAAAGCCATGGGGCAATGCAGCATAAGACAACATACATCGAACCTTCTCCTGAATAGTTCGATTCATCCGCTCACTGACACCATTTTGAGATGCATTATGAGGGGCTGTGAGTTCCTGTTTGATGCCCTTAGCTTCGCAAAACTGCACAAAAGCATGTGACACATACTCACCCCCATTATCGGATCGGAGGCATTTCACCCTGCGACCTGTCCGATTCTCAACCTGAGCGACAAACTTCTTGAAAGCATCTAAGGCATCGCTTTTATGCTTCAAGAAATAGACCCACACTTTGCGTGTGGCATCATCAATAAAAGTAATAAAATACTTTGCACCCCCTAGTGATAACTGTGGCATCTCACACAAATCAGTGTGCACTAGATCAAGCGGTGCTCTATTCTGGGGAGTTCTCCTCTTATGAGGAGTCACAGAATGCTTGCCAAATATGCAATGATCACAAGTAGGCAAATCTGAAAAAGAAAGAGACGGCAGATAACCCAAACGTGATAGTTCTTGCATTCCTTTAACAGACATGTGTCCCAACCGGCTATGCCACAATGAAACCTTTGGCAGCTCGGTTATGGCAACAACATGATTACCCACACTGGAAACATAAAGAGGGTACAAGGTATCACTCTTATAACCCTCAGCCACTACAACCTGGCCATCAGTAATCACCCATTTGGAATCCCCAAATGTAGGTGTGGTAACCACTGTCATCCAACAAGCCAGTGCTAATCAAATTTTTCTTGATTTGCGGCACATGGCGAACACCATCAAGCATAAATGTGCGTCCATCAGGGAATACTATTTGTATTCTGCCAATCCCTGCAATCTGACACGCATAGTTGTTCCCAAGATGAACAACTCCATGAGTACCTGTGTAGGAAGTAAACCACTCCCTATGAGGAGTAACATGAAAAGAAGCACCTGAATCCAAGAGCCAGGTGTGCATGTCATGGCCATCAATAACCAATGTGTGTGCAATTACAGCAGAAGAACATAATACCTCATGTCTGTCACTGTCACTGTCCTCTGCTCCAACATTCACTGCATCCAAGTCATCTACCTTGGCCTTGCCTTTGCCTTTGCTTCCACTGCCTGCATCCTTTGCTTCAGCCTTCTTGGCTTTCTGATCCCGTATAAACTTGAAGCACTTAGACTTCACATGTCCCTTCTTGCCACAATAAAAGCATTCAATATCCTTTTTACCACGGGACTGACTGCGGGATTTGGACTTACTAGCAGATCTCCCCTTCTGCTGAGTCTTGCCTCTTTCCTGTACTTGCAAAGCATTTGAAGACTTGCTGCCCGCATTATTTTTCCTGCTCATCTCCTCCATGAGGAGAGAGCTCTCTACATCAGCATATATAAGAGTGACATTCGAATTAGACAAGGTGGTCTTGAAAGTGTCCCAACTCTCAGGAAGAGTACACAACAAGAAAGTAGCCTTGAACTCCTCATCAAGGTTCAATCCCTGTGCAATAAGCTGTGTAAAGATGGCATTGAACTCACTCAAGTGTGAGGTCATAGCTGTACCTTCCTTCATGCGAAGATCAACCAGCTTCTTCAACCAATACACCTTACTGGCTGAACTCTTTTGGGCATACAACTCTGCTAGCCTCTACCATACACCATAAGAGGTCTTTTCAGCCTGAACATTGTACACGAGAATCACTGAGAGTAAGCATGATAGCAGCCCTCGCAGGCAAATCTAGCTCCTCCCATTCATCATCTGACATCCTAGATGGCTTGACACCCTTCACCCTTATGGGCTTAGAAATCTTCTTAAGCAGAAGTACATTCAAACACTGTTCTGCCCATAATGCATAATTGTGTGCCCCTTCCAACTTCTTTATGTTCAGAATTGATGATTCACTTCCCCCTGATGCCATATCAGATAAGGAAAGTACCTGACTCCCTGTAAGTCAAAAAAGACTGAATAAAATTCTGATTTCTCAGAAAAAACCTGCTCTATCAAGAGCCAGGAGCACTCATAATAGTGCTGTTTTTTACTGTCAGAAAATCTGCAGCAAAACAGAAAATTCCCTCCAGTTACTGTACCTTCTGACACACTGTACCGTGCTCAAATAGGCATAAAAACAGTAATTTCAGAATGCTGCAGCTGCTCCACAAGTGCTTTAACAGTGCATCATCAGCTGACAAAGCACAAAGCACTGCTGTCCTGATCACTTCTCCCACCTCAGATGAGGTATTGCACTGATTTTATATGCATAAACCACTTGTCATACATTGTTCTGTTCACTGAAAGAAAAGCTCCAGACTCTTCAGCCTGTCACAAACCTGCAACAGAAAATGGGACAAATCCCAAGTAATCACCCTTCAGCCAAGGGGATAAAAGGCATCTGAAGGTCTCAAAACAATAACCCAAGTGCTCTCAAGCAAAATCTGGGCAAAAGCCCCTTGATTTGACACCCTGTGTAGAAGTGACATACACAGATCCCAACGTACAAACACTCAATGATGAACCTTTTGAGCACTGTCAACGATGGACAGTTAGGGACCGAGTAAACTCGATGCGCCCTGGCCAAGCGTGGCTCAACTGAGGTTCTCTGAGTGTTGCACAAGAAATGTGACCTGCAAGAAAATGTCACCTCCACACTGCGGAAATCGAGACGAATGTGTGCACTCTGGCACTACACTACCTCAAGGCATACAAGGCATCAACTGCCGGGCAAAAGCCCTATGATCTGCTCACCCGTAAACTGAGATTCAAACCCAGTAAAAGCATATATCCTCTGTCAGATGCATAAATCCCGATATCTGTGCACAAGTCCTCCTCCAAATAGGAGGGAAATAAAAGAAAAGTACTTGCTGTACTTCACGCAATGCAATGCACCTCGGAAAAATTCCAAATCTCCTCGCTGTACCTGTTGTACTTTTCTCGAAATTGGAGATTTTCTTCTTCTTGCTCCTCGAATGCTTCCTAGGCTTGCGTGCCTAGATGCACGTTCAGTTGCACTCGTGTTGCACACAACTCGTATTCCAGCTGTACCAGTTGTACTTCAGCTCGTGTACTTGTGCAGGGTACGGAAAAAAAAAATTCGAAAAAAGAAAACTTCCTTGACGCAGATCCTTAACGCAGAAGTTCCTTGCGCTGCTCCCAATCGAAAAATGTACCTCCTTGTCGCAGTCCGTACGGCGATCCGTACGGTACGGTCGACCGTACAGTGTCCGTACGGATGTACGGACGGCCGTACGTCCGTACGCGATTCGACGCCCAGTTGCGCCCACGCGCTGCCTGCACGTTGCCCGCGCTGCTGCTTGCGTTGCCCTGCGCTGCTGCCTGCGTTGCCCTGCGCTGCTGCCTGCGCTGAGCTGAGGATAGATAGAGGGGGTGGGTAGGCCAGGGTAGGGGGGGAAGGATAGATAGCTTTGATACCAGTTGAAAGGGAAGGTCAGAGGGAGAAGAACAACCGAGAGAAGGTGAGAGAGAGAGAGAGAGACACTCAAGATGCGGGTGTGAAGTGATGAGCCACACCACAAACTCATAGGTTTTATTAGGATTAGGTTTTTCCCCTTATGACTGTCTTAAGACAGTCATAGGTGTCATATTTTTAATAAAGGGGTGGCAATGTGCCTTTACCCCAACAATAGATGCATGCTTACTAGTAAGAAGTTGCCTCACAAGTTTTGGCTCGAAGGCATCATGTGTGCCAATTATGTTTTGAAACGGGCTCCCTCAAAGGCTTTGAAGACAATCACTCCCTATGAGGCATGGCATGGGAGAAAGCCTTCAGTGGATCACTTCAGAGTGTTGCATATGCCTACGTGCCTGTGGAGTTTTGACATAAGTTGTCAGATAAGACACTTACGTGTGTTTTTGTTGGGTATAGTGCACAGAGTGAAGGCTATCGTCTCTAGAATCTTGCTTCTCGCAAGTTTTTTGTAAGTAGAGATGCTATTTTTTAAGAGAATTCAGCACATACACATGCTGAATTTACTATTTCAGCTTCTTCAGATGATGTTTTGAGGGGATGCTTCTTATAGCTTTTGGTTCCCCAGCTGAGACTCATGCTGAAAATCAGAATTTACAGCAACCTCCTCCTGATCCACATGCCCCGATTCAGCCACATGCTGATTTTGTACCTCCACAGGGTGTGGATGAAGTTGTCAGGCAAGAGATTCAAGAGATACATGCAGCCAAAACAGTTCTGAATTGGTTGCTACAGACTCTCAGGGAGAGTAGGCTCGAGGCACCTTTGCTTGGCAGGACTCGTAGTGCAGTAAGGCACGCAGGGATAATGTGCATTGGATGCATGCCCATGCACAATGAATTGCAGTCTATTGAGAAAAATCAGACCTGGGATGTTGTGGATTTGCTACCAAAAAAGCATGCCATTGGTACCAAATGGGTTTTTAAAGTGAAACGGAAGCCAGATGGGTCCATTGATAGGTACAAGGCAAGGCTGGTTGCCAAAGGCTATGCACAGAAGAAGGGCCTAGATTATGAGGAGACTTTTGCTCCTACATCTCGGATGACCACCATAAGGTCAGTTATTGCCATGGCTGCAAATTTTGTTTGGAATGTCCATCAGCTAGACATAAAAACAGCTTTCCTTAATGGGGACTTGCAAGAAGAGGTTTATGTCAAACAACCTCTTGGATTTGAACTTTCTGGCAATGCACTTCAAGTTTGCAAGCTGAATAAAGCTTTATATGGGCTGAAACAAGCCCCACGTGCATGGTATGCCAAGATTGGTGCATTCCTGGCAAGTAAGGGGTTACGTCATAGTCCCCTGGAAAGCACCCTCTACATCAAGAAGGATGGGGGGATATTTTGGTCATCATTCTTTATGTAGATAACATGCTGCTCACAGGGTCAAATGAGGAAATAATTGCAGATTTCAAAGCTGAGTTAAAAGCTGAATTTGACATGACAAATTTGGGCATGTTAAATTTGTATTTGGGGATCCAGTTCATACTAGACAAGGGTGGCATCGTTATGTCTCAATCCAAGTATGTGCAAAAGCTCTTGGATAGGTTCAACAAGTTATGTCTCATGGTTGAGTTTGCCCTTCACCTCCGGAGTGCCGACAGAAACTCAGTACAAAGACTTTGTATAAATGGATGCTCAAGTACGTGTGGGTGTGTGGATTTGTATGTGTGAGAGCATACTTCTATACTATGGTCTATACCCACTGTTGGGGTGTTGATGACGTCAGTGGGGATGTCATAGTAGCTAGTCCTTGTTATGCGTGATGGAGTTTATGGTTTTTAATCTTATGAGTGTCTATTGTGAGATTGAAACTGCACTATGTTGTCTTTTTAGAGGATGAGTTTGGGAATGTTCCTGGATTCATCTAGGTATATGCTTCTGTCGTATTAGCGGACATGCAAATTTCACGTTGTGAAGTTTTCGTCCAAGTTGAGGCCTGTTGGTATTGCGATAATTCTTTCTATCTTAAATGGTGTGTTGCCATTTCAGCTAGATTTATATTTAGATGCTTGTTTGGAAGAGACTAAAATGAAATCGTTTAGACTTCACAAGCAGTTGTAGCTTGAATGAAGAGATTTGGACTACCTTTTGATTAACCTTCTCCTTTAGTGCTAGCCTTCGTCATGGCTGAGTTTGCCCTTCACCTCCGGAGTGCCGACAGAAACTCAGTACAAAGACTTTGTATAAATGGATGCTCAAGTATGTGTGGATGTGTGGATTTGTATGTGTGAGAGCATACTTTTATACTATGGTCTACACCCACTGTTGGGCGTCGATGACGTCAGTGGGGATGCCATAGTAGCTAGATCTTGCTATGCGTGATGGAGTTTATGGTTTTCAATCTTATGAGTGACTATCGTAAGATTGCAATTGCACTATGTTGTGTTTTTAGAGGATGAGTTTGGGAATGTTCCTGGATTCATCTAGGTATATGCTTCTGCCTTATTAGCGGACATGCAAATTTCATGTTGTGAAGTTTTCATCCAAGTTGCGGCCTACTGGTATTGCAATAATTCTTTCTATCTTAAATGGTGCGTTGCCCTATCAGCTAGATTTATATTTAGATGCTTGTTTGGGAGAGACTAAAATGAAATCGTTTAGACTTCACAAGCAGTTGTAGCTTGAATTAAGAGCTTTGGACTACCTTTTGATTAGCCTTCTCCTTTAGTGCTAGCCTTCGTCATGGCTGAGTTTGCCCTTCACCTTCGGAGTGCCGACAAAAACTCAGTACAAAGTGTTTGTATAAATGGATGCTCAAGTATGTGTGGGTGTGTGGATTTGTATGTGTGAGAACATACTTTTATATTATGGTCTACACCCACTGTTGGGCGCTGATGACGTCAGTGGGGATGTCATAGTAGCTAGTTCCTGCTATGCGTGATGGAGTTTATGGTTTTTAATCTTATGAGTGACTATCGTGAGATTGAAACTGCACCATGTTGTCTTTTTAGAGGATGAGTTTGGGAATGTTCTTGGATTCATCTAGGTATATGATTGTAAGCCTATAGCCACTCCCATGGAGCTAGGGCTGAAGCTTACTATGTATGATGCAGGTGAATCAGTGGATGTCACACTTTACAGCTAGGCTGTTGGATGCCTCATCTATTTGTTCAATACAAGGCCTGCTATTCTGTATGCAGTATCTCAGGTGAGCAGGTATATGCACAGCCCAAAGACTACACATTGGCAGGCTGTAAAACGCTTCTTCTAGTATTTGTAAGGCACAAAGTCTTATGGCTTGATGTTTCCCAAGGGGGGTGACTTGCAGATGCATGCTTACAGTGATTTAGATTGGGCTGGAGACTATGATACTAGGCAGTCCACTAGTGGAAATTGTTTCTTTTTGGGCAAAGCGTGCACTTCTTGGCTGAGCAAGAAGCAATCTACAGTGGCTACGTCCTCATGTGAAGTTGAGTACATGGCAGCTTTCAGAGCGACAGTTGAATGTGTTTTGATGCGTTGTTTGTTTGCTGATCTTCATCTCTTATTGGAGGGTCCTTCTAAAATTCTCACTGATAGTCAGAGTGCTATAGCAGTGGCAAAGAATCCTATGTTTCATGCTCACACGAAGCACATTGAGGTTCATTATTATTATGTCAGAGAGAAGTTGTATGCTGGGGAGATCAGTATGATCTATGTGTCAACACATGACAATGTTGCATACATCTTCACCAAAGCACTTCCACGTGAGAAGTTTGAGGCATTTCGCAGTGCCCTAAACTTATCTCCTTTTGGTGATTGATCACTATGTTGTACACCACATTGGCACTGCCGGGGGGTATCAGAATTATTAGTATATTCTAGGCAGTGGCCAATGTAATGTAATAAGTCGGTTAGGGGCACTTTTTTCTCATTGAGGTTTTTTTCCCTAACCACAGTCCAATCCCTAACTACGGTTAGTGGATAGGATAAGGGTTTTGTTAGTTAGACAAAACCCCTCACTCTTTCTTGTACTGTTCAATTCTTCTATTCAGTTATTGAGTTCACTCTTGCTCTCACTCTTGCATTCTGTTCTCATTGTTCTCACAAGTACTTGGCTTCAGAGAATGATTTCGTGGAGATGTTTTCACGTATGTTATTGGTGGCCTCCTTCAAGATGCCTCTTGTTGTTGCTTACCCTCCATGCAAGCTTGGTAGACCTCTGCATTGTCTGCAATGTGTGGAAGTCTATCCATGAATCCGGATCTTGGCATCTTTGAGAGAGTCTTGTAGCTGATGTGCCCAAATCTCATGCCACAACTTTGAACTATTTGCGGGCCTATAATGCGCTGATCTTGTACAGTTTGTGTTCCTCATCTTCTCTTGCCGCGATGACTTTTGTCATATCCTTTGATCGGATCAGGACTTCTCTGTTATCAAAATTTGCCTTTATTTTGCCAAGTGTCCATTCCTAATGCTTCTCCCTTTAGTATACCCTCATAAACGTTATGCATATTAATTGCCTCTAGGCAATTAACAGCCTATAGCCAAAACAATCCATGCATAAGGAAACCTAAGGAGCTCCGAGTCCCATTGCACCCCTAATTAAGCACCTTGATAGGATGCTGTCTTTGACCTTTAGTTGAACCTATAACCTGCAACATAAACCACGCCATTGTTTCATACATAAAACCGACCAATATGTACAACAATTTACACATCTTGGTTACATCAAATTATATTATGGTCTCTATAAAGACTTCTGTCAACCAATCTTCCAAGGTCACGTTGCATTGAAACTGGAACGTAACATTGGGGCTGTTCATATTGTATTGTCAAGCCCGAGGGCAAGGATAATGGTAAGGGTAGGCTCGGCAAGGGCAAGTGATTGATAGGGTTTCTTGATATGAGGGCGAAGACTCTTTAGATAGTGGGAACAAGCCGACTAGACACTATACGAGAGAGGAGGTATTGCACGTTTGAAGGGGTTAGAGACTCGGATGTCAGATGGTCCCTAGATGGGGTTTTTGTTGGAGTTGAGGGCCATTTGGTGGCTCTGTAGGAGGCTTCAAATGGTGACAGCGTCGTCATCAAGTTTTATAGCACTAGCATTGGCCATTGAGCTTGACTGCCATGTGGCAGCGGATAAGGCTGCCACGTGGGCAGGTCTAGAGAGCAGGAAGATGCTCTCTAGCCAGCATAGTTTACTGCTATTTGGGCAGTGGCATGGGTTGAGAGAATATACCATGCACTTATTCAATATAGCTGAAGCAATTTAAACTGAAGAATAGTTCACATAAACGAGAGACAGAGAGGAGGTAGATGAGTAGGTCCATTGAATGGTGCCCAAAGCAGGCTAAATTAGAAGCTTTACCACAATACAAGAACAAGTACCTACTCTCTTCTTTCTACTTTATGTCAGTAGCCTCCAAGCCCTCTCCGATGGTTATGAATAGCATACAGCTTGGGGTCACTTGCTATCACAATGCATGAGTGAGATAATCCTAAGATGTATTGGAAAGGGCAGTGCAACCCCCCATGTATAGGTCAAGAAAGGCCTAGAACAGGCCAATCTCAGGTTATAGGCCGACGTGCTACGTGTGCAGTCTGCCACATCAGCTGACCAGCTACATGGACTGCCAACTTGTCCTGTCAGAGTAATATGGTCAATTCCCCATTTGTAAGCCCCCCAATGAGGAGAGCATGGGGGAGTTACACCTGTAGGAGTGTAGGGGGGAGGAAGAGGGATGAAGAGATTTAGGTGCTCGTTTGGGAGAGACTAAAATGAAATCGTTTAAGACTTCACAAGCAGTTGTAGCTTGAATGAAGAGATTTTGGACTACTTTTTGATTAGCCTTCTCCTTTAGTGCTAGCCTTCGTCATGGCTAAGTCTGCCCTTCACCTCCGGACTGCTGACAGAAACTCAGTACGAAGACTTTGTATAAATGGATGCTCAAGTATGTGTGGGTGTGTGGATTTGGATGTGTGAGCGTATTTTTATACTATGGTCTACACCCACTGTTGGGTGCTGATGACGTCAGTGGGGATGTCATAGTAGCTAGTCCTTGCTATGCGTGATGGAGTTTATGGTTTTCAACCTGATGAGTGACTATCATGATATTGAAATTGCACTATGTTGTTTTTAGAGGATGAGTTTGGGAATGTTCCTAGATTCATCCAGGTATATGAAGAGGCTGCCACATGGGCAGCACAGAGGCTGCCACATGGACAACATATGATTGTCCTTATATTTAATAGAGACCCACCCTTTAGGGCAATCTGTCCTGGAAGGGACAGCCACGGCATTGGCCATCCTTTGGGCCACATATGCACTCTATTTTAGAGCAAGAGTGCAGCCAATCTGAGGTGCCATTGGAGGGGCGCAATGGGCTACTTTTAGCCCAGACAGTGGGCAAAAATGGAGCAGGGACTTATAGGCCCCCTAAAGCCTGCCCTGGTCGGCCAGCTTCATAGACCAGTCGGTCTGTCACAGACTGGGTCGGCCAGTCTGGGGGGCGTTTCATGCCTTATGATAGGCAGGCACGCAGAGGCATTTGAGTAAAGCCCTCTGCAGACTGCTGAACAGCCCTCCAGAAGTGCGTAGTAGACATGAGAGGAGGCAGTTAAAGGCAGCAGCAAGGGCAGGGAATCCAGCTCCTGTTCCAGCCCTCATACTTGCATCAGAGCACTGGAGAATGTGGAGACAGAGGCATCGGCAGGGTGCAGCAAAGGCACCTGCAGATCCAGCAGTCCTTAACCATTGTGAAGCGCTCAAATAGTGAGCAGATTACATAGGCAGAAAGGGTGCCGACAGACGGAGAGTTTTGGGCTCCTCCCAGAGCCACTGCAGACCTCATTGGGAGGAGTGCAGCAGCAGGAGTGAGCATCATATTAGAACAACAGTTCGTGGCCTCAGTTTGAGCACTAGTAGGCAGCACCCCTGCCATCAGTATACCTTTTGTAACACATTTTGGGTCCTCTTTTTGGACATCCTTCTTCCATTATCAGCCGCTGTATCTTGCTTTCTATTCCGGGTCTGAGCGTGATGTATTTCTATACATGTGTGCACATCCCAAGTAGGATCTAGATTTCTCAGGTGTGATCTTGTGGTGTGTATGCTGTCAAATAGCCATCTAGGCAGCTCGTCTTGCTGTCATGTGATCAGCCCACTCGTCTGTGGGATAGGTTGGTGCATGTGGATGCCAATGCATCCTTTCTTAATGCCCCTGGTGTCTCCTCATTTGGGGGTCTTATAGGTGGGTATTTTACGTTTATGTCCAAAGGGGTGGAGCATTGATTCTCCAACATCAAGTGCCTTCGTGAACTACTTTTGTGATGAGTTAGCACATGAGTACTTGCTGAAGCTACTTGATATTGGACCTTGACGTGCTTTTTCTGAGCATGGAACTCAGGCCAGAACTCGCATCATCCTAGATCTAGCTGAGCCATACCACTTTGCATGCTTTGCACGTGAGCAGCCCTGATCCTGATAACCTTTGTAGGTTACTTCTTGCTTATCCAAGAAACATAGCTCCTGCCAGCATAAAAATAACCTGAATCACAAAAGCCAATTGAGAGTGTCCTCTGAGCTATACCTAAGAGGAGGGGCTGTCAGGGAGCATGGCAACCGTGCTCACTGGCACCATATATGCAATACTTTATACCAGCATATAATAATTACAGTGAGAATGATCTGTAACTTTTTATCTTTTACACATACTTCTACACTTGTGTTTTTAGAAGCTCTACTAGTATCAGCCCATGATTATAAGTTTTTCAGATTTAAATACTTTTTTCCTTACAAAACTGCTTCAATTCATTAATATACATGGAGACATCTTCATGCACATGAGTATAAAGGCCTACCTCCTCATATTAGTTTCCCTTATCTTAATATGTTGCCTTTGATTTGTTCAATCTTACAAAGCCTTTTTTAAAAACCGATTTATGTATTCTCATCTTATTTTTAACTTGTGGGAGTAACGAGGTGAAGCTTTTATCTCAAAAGTATATTTTACAAACGAATTAACGTTTGTGTTACAGTTAGTTTTATTTTGGCTCAATAAATGATGCGTTGTTATTTGACAGCTAGGCTTGCGGACAATCTGGGAGAAATATTTTGAAGAGGCCCATGCAGTAATTTATGTTGTTGATGCTGCTTGCAAGACACGATTTGAGGACACTAAGTCTGCCTTGGGTAATGCACCCTTGTGTTCAGTTGATTGTCTTGAAGGGAAATTTAGAATGCAGACTTTTGGTGGTGTATAGATTTTGAATTGAAAATTTAATTTTACCGTTAATTGTTAGGATTGATGTTTTGTTTTTAGAGAAGGTGCTTAGGCATGAGGATTTACAAGGTGCACCATTCTTGATTCTTGCAAACAAGCAGGTATCTACACCGCCAACTCTGAATAATGCTTTCTTCATTACATCCTTGGTGTAAATGTAGAAACACGCTTAGGCTCTTGTGTGCTTTTTGTCTCAATAGAGCATTTTGGTGTGTTGTACATCTAAGGAAGCTCTTTTGTTTTGGTATCTCTTTCCTTCTAGAGAGAGAGAGAGAGAGAGAGAGAGAGAGAGAGAGAGAGATGATATCTTTGTTTTAAAGTCCACCCGAGACCCGTCATGAAAAATTACAAACTTTTTATGTATTGAGTACCTGTTGGGCTAGCTTGTGTGCTAGTCCCAATACTTTGTTGCGATGTTCTAAAACCTCTTTCAAGTAGCTCCCTAGCTTCTTGGCTGGCTGCTCCAGCAGATTTTTTAAGTTATCTATGCTGCCCTCATAGCCTTCTTTGATGTGTGTATAAGCTGCTCATTTTCCACCTCCCTTGGGGGCAGATTTTAGCAGGTCCGTTCTTCTCGATCTTGGGTCTTGCCCACCTACCCTTTTTGACCTCAAGATCATGTGAAGTAGTTCTGATTTTGGAGATTATATGCCTTTTAAACAATGATATGTCTTCCCCGAGGTATTTCTGCATTCCATAGGTGTCCATCAAGTTGATTTCGTGTTTGTAGAGGTGCACTTTTCTCCCCGGGTTTTACCATATTTTCTATAGCATTTTCTGTGTTACTATCTCCCTGATTTACATGCATCTTCTGGTATATCGGCAGATGTTATACCCCATGATTCCATCCACTTCATTCCCTCTCTGTGCTAACCCATGGTTTGCGTAGCTTCCACCGCCTTATGTGGTATCCTACTGGCGTCCATCTTCCCAACTTGTTGAGATAAGCCATGAATTGACATAATGTTTCCCCTTTCAGAGGTATCATACATGTTTCAGCTTGGAGGATGGGGTAGGGTGTCTGTTTCTTACCCCCTAGCTCCCCTATTAGGAAACGCTTATGTAGAGTTTCTATTCTATCCCAATAACTTCTAGAGAGCCCGGGTGCCCAAGCTGGGCATCCGTAAAGATACTGTCTACACAAGCATGGTGTACGTTCCACAGATGTGCTTTCCTGCATTTGTTTTGGAAGGTATATAAAGCTTTCAAACCTCCTGGAATCCTCCTTTCCATGTATGCATTCCATTTGAAGTTGTCTGTGAAATCCAATTTATATGTGTTGACTGTTTCCAACTGTTTCCAGGGGCTCCCCTTCAAAGGTGACATCCACTTGTTTTTTACGAGGGGTGTGGGAGGTAGTAGCCAGTATCACGTGACATGTCGTGGAACATTTGGGTTGCTTGCTGTAGTCTGGTGATGGGTGAGCATCCGGTTCCACCCTCAGCTACCTTGGCTGCCATCTGGCAGGATATCATCTACACCCTGCGCTCCACTTGAGAGCGTGGGACCCAGGCTCTAGGGCAACTGTCGCGAGGCACACATGTTTCTGCAAGGCTTGGCCTGCAGGGTTTTTCTACATGTTCACTCGACGAGGGATTCGCTGGTTGTATAGTCCCCCCACTTGGCTGTTAGCCCCTGTACTAGAGATTCCGTAGGCAGTGAGCTGGGTTTCTCTAGAACAGGCTGGTTTTCTTCTTTCAGCCTTTATTGATTTTTTCCATACTCAGCACCTTCGGGGCTGCTGTTTTGTATGAATTTTTTCAAGCATTAATAGAAGGTTCCTTTCTTTGCAAAAATAAAAAGAAAAAAAGAAAAGATATTCCTTATCTTATGAGGGTATTTGTCTAGATATGTGAAGTCCGATGCAAGGCCTTATCATGCCACTTTTTATGTCAAACATTAGGAGTGAGACTGGCGCGAGAGCAGATTGGTTCAAGAGAGATTAAGGGCAGGCTGAGCTATGCATGTTGAGAGAAAGAAAGAAAGTTTATCGAAGTCTTCGAAAGACAGAAGGGTCTACGAGACTGAAGAAAACTAGAAACAATAAAGCTAAGGAGTCGGCCTTCCAGGGCTGATCTCAGAGAGGGAGGCGTGGAAGACTATAATATGGTCATTGCCATTTTGGCTGGGGTTTGCTATCAGAATTTTTATAAGCTATATTGTAGTGCTTATGGGGTTAACCACATGGCACAACCATTTGTGTATCCATGCATTTGATCGATTTTGTATTGATACGGCAAGGCCTAGCAGTGGTAATGTACTGGGCTGACAATTTCATGGTAGTTATGAATTCATGAAATATCCTTGTACGGCCTATAGTGACTTGTTTTATTTTCTTAAATTCAATGCTTTCTGCTGGTGTATTTGATTTCTTGTCTACTCTTGCAGTAAAATGCCTTTCTTTACACGAGGTCTGTAGTCCTTGATTTAACTAGAATTTCATCGCTAATTTCTGTTTTCTTTATGATGTAAGCTATGAGACAAGGAATATAACTACAAAAGATTAGACTTTTGTGACAAATTAATAGTACTCACTTGAAAGGACACATTTTCAGTTGCCTAAAAAACTTTACAAACTTTTTAAATTCAGGATCTTCCAGAGGCCGTCTCAGCAGATGAGTTGGCTAGATATTTTGACCTCAAAGAATTAAACGAGCGTCCCCATCTTTTCCAGTCTGTATCTGCATATGATGGGTATGTTATACTTGAAAGTACTCAGGACAACAATGAACATACAGATTGCTGTTGCGCTTGTAGAGAGTCTAGTTTATGACTCTTTACTTTCTGGTGCTGCAGCTCGGGTATCAGAGATGGAGTGTCGTGGCTGGTTGAAGCTATGAGAAAAAGCAAGCGTTCTGAGATGCTCAGGCAGCGAGCAGATGCTGCAATAGCAGTGTGAAAAAATTACAGATACTTACACGTGCAGATTGTGTAGAGTCATCCTGCCTTGGTATTCTTTGTAGGATACAAATTCATTCTTATTTGGATTGTTCCATCAACTTGAGAGAGTTTTAAGTTACGCTATCGCTTGAAGTTGTCTAGATTTACAAATATGCAATAGCAAATATACCCAATAGAGTGGTTTGAAAAGACTGTTCTGAAGTTCTAATGTTGGTTTCTTCTAACCTCTGGATGGTGTTCTATCAGCCAACATCCATCTTCTGGTACGGTTCTTCAAGTGCATGCTGATCTTTTTAATGAGGGAAAGGTTGGGGACTGGATTGTAGCGCACTATTGCTCGAGGAAAAGTGGCACTGCCTGCTTTTATTAGTATGGAGTCTTGTTGGTGTGTAACCTATATTTTACCCACCATGTTGAGCAGATCGTTTACTGACAATTTTGTATTGTCCTCCATATTGCTTTTGGCATTTAATGTACATGTATGCTGTCATGGCTGGCAGATAATTCCTTCTGAATCATACTCCATATTTTTTGACTTTGTATTAAGGCCTGCACTTATTATTGATAATCATGTAGCAATGTGGAACTATGCTGAGTTATGTTTCCCAAAGAAAAATTCTAGCTGTGCGCTTTGCAGGTGAAACATCAATCTTATTATTAGTATTTCTGGGGCTGTCCCTTAAGGCTGGTAGTTAAAAACTACATGGACTTTTGTCAGTATGTTAACAAGGGTAGCTCTTGGGAGTCTTGGGAATATGCGGCTTAAGTTGTTAAAGTCACAAGTTAGAGATGATAAAATTCCAAGGTTGAAGTTGTCTATGTGCAAATTGTTGAAATTCTGTATGGTGTCAAAGAAACAATATTGCTCGTTGTCTGTAGTAACGACAGAGACACGTCATTGAAAAGAATTGTTATGTGGTGTGGTTGCTTATTTCAAATCGCAGCATATTAGCACATCTGCCAACATAGATTTGAAGGGTTTGAATCTCTAGGATGTATGATTGAGTTGTTCTCAAGCATATGACAAAATGCATGTTGACTTTCGTAACCTGAAGAATATTCAAGCTTGAAGCTTCCATCTTGTTCTTAATTTGAGAGCCAAAGACCTAGCTTATTTTAGAGTTCCTTCTTATGCCTACTTTTGGAATGGGGTCGGAATTAACTTTAATGATATATCCCATTGAGGTGAGGAGAGAGAGATCCATTGGAGAGGCTTTCTTGCCAAAACTTCAAGTTGTCAAGGTCCAAGTTGTCAAGGTCCAATTAGCTTGAGTCGTCTCAACAGCGGAGCTGTTACCCACTAGGGTTAGAGAGACACTCTAGCTGTCGTCAGTACCTCTGTAACTTAACCCATGCACGTTATATCAATTGCAAAGATTTATTGATTCATAAGCTCGTTCTTGAACTGAGCATTCATAGTTGTGGTCATACATACTTTCTTGGGTAGTGTCTCATGATGTATATAGTAATAGAAACATCATCATTTTTCTTAAGATAATAATTTATCACATGGCTTATCATTTTCATAAGGAAATGGAATTAAATTACTTCATCGAAGGAAATTGACGATAACATACGCAACTAAGTAATTACTCATGGTGCTCTTTAGTGGCGGTATCTTTTTTGAACTTGCATCCATGTGCATGTAGTGTACCATTGATCATTAGATTGATTGGGATGTCGGTATGACCTTTTTTTGTGTGTGTGTGAGGGATCTTTTTTTATACATGCTTTGAGAGAGTGGAATGAAAGGGTGTGGTACAATTATTCATGCAATCATCTATGTGTCTAAGCGAAAGCATGTGAGTGCACATAACCTAGTAGTTAGGTAGGGACTACCTATATGTTTTTTTGTTGGGATTTTCATAGGGCAGTTAGAACTCATTCATCACTTCTGAGCTCTAGGTAAAATCGATTGATGCTACCTATATGTGCGAAGATGTACATATGCAAGTGAGTGCTCGTGATACAATTTAATCCTAACGAAGGAAGACTTGGTTTCCTAAATCTTCATTTTTGTCGGAAATGGCTTGCATGTTGTAGTAGTGCTTCAGTCGGCTTCCGTTTATTTTTGTGTTGAATTGGACTCCATCCAATGTTTTTAGTAGCACAGCTCTGATGGGATTCATCTTTCGTACTCGGTACAGTCCTTGACCTAGATACTTCAGTTTTCCCTTGTGTACTTTGGCATTGTATAACAGGACTAAGTTGCCTTCCTTGATGTCTTTAGCTTTAAGGTTTCTGTTAAACCATGCCTTTCTTCTGCGTTTTTCTGTTGTCATGGCATGGTAGGCGACTAGTCTTGTCTCTATATGCTTTTCCAACTGATAGAGTCTTTCTTTCAAGGATTCATGGTCTCCCATGCGTTCCTGTACTGCGATGCGTAGACTCGGTATTACAAATTCGAGTGGGACCACAGCTTCAAGGCCGTACACCAATTGAAAAGGTGTGTTCCCTGTACTGACCTTGAATGTGGTTTTGTATCTCCATAAGGCAGCATTCAGTTTCTCTGCCCAATCAGAACGCTGTGGCTCTACTACCTTGGTGAGAATAATGCATATTATTTTGTTGGTGGATTCTGCTAGTCTATTTTCTTGGGGGTAGTAGGGTGTGCTTTTTCTATGGATTACCATAAAGCCAGACAAGAGTTCTTGGATTACGTCATTGACAAAATGTGTGTCTCTACCCAACACAATTTCAATGGGGCATCCGAATCGGGTGATCACATTTTCATATAAGAATCTTGCTGTGCATTTGGCATCTGTCTTTCTAACTGCTTTAGCTTCAGCCCATTTTGTAAAGTAATCAGTGGCCACAATGATGTAGCGTGCTTGTGTTCCTTTTGCTGCTGGATGTATGGGACCCACATAGTCAATCCTCCATTTTTCAAATGGTTTTTGTGCAACAATTGGTGTTAGGGGATTGAAGTCTTTGTGTTGTGGTTTAATAGTCCATTGGCATACATCACAGCCTTTTACATATTCATAGGCATCTGCCCACAGTGTTGGCCACCAGTAGCCTGCGAGGAGAACTTTTCTTGCTGTGGCTTCCCTTTGGAAGTGTCCTACAATGCCTTCATGGACTTCACTCAGGATTGGCATGATCTCATGAGGCATTACATATCTTCATATCTGGTCCTTGCTCATCTTGTATAGTTGTCCTGCAATGAGTTGATAGGGTGCAGCCTTTAGAATCAATTTTCTGGCATCTATTGCTTTCATGTCAGGGGGTGGTCTTTCTGCTATTAAGTACCAAATGATATCTCCACACCACTCTGGAACAGCATCTATTTGAAATAGTGTGGCATCTGGTAACTCGTCTTCTACTCCAGTGGCTTCTTCTCCTGACTTGACCTGAGACATGTGATTAGCAATGTAGTGTTAGGCACCTTTGCGGACCACGATTTTGAAGTTGAATTCTTGCAGCAAGAGAAGCCATCTGGTTATTCTTCTTGTGGTACACGGACGGTTCACAAGATAAAGCAATGCTTGATGGTCGGTATAGAAGACAAAATCTTTTGCCAGTAGATAGTGTCGACATTTCTTCACACTATACACCATTGCTAGGGCTTCTCTTTCTGTGGTTGTATAGTTGATCTCTGCATCATTGAGTTGTCGACTGGCAAAGTAGAAGGGGTAGTCTTTCTTATGTTCACCAGGTTGACAAAGCACACTCCCAATTGCATACTTGGATCCATCAGTATGTACATGAAAATCAATATCCCAATTGGGAGATATAAGGATGGGTGCTGTGATTAGGCACCACTTTAAAAGCTCAAAGGCTTGGTCGCACTCTTCGGTCCATAAGAACTCCACTAATAATTTGTAAAGTGGTCTAGCTATCATGGCATACCGCAATATAAATCTTCTATAATAGTCGGCATGTCCCATAAAGACCTGTACACCTTTGGAATTTGTAGGAGGCAATTCCATGATGATTTTGATTTTGTCCATGTCAGTTGCAATCCCATGTTGAGAGACGATGTGTCCCAAAACAACTCCGTGGGTGACCATGAACTGGCATTTTGTTGGATTTAGGGAGATGCCATACTCCTTGCATTTGATTAGTACTTCTTCAAGACATTTAAAGTGGTCCTGTTTGTTTCAATGGATGCACAACTCATCCAAGAACACCTATAAAAACTTATTCAAAAATGACTTGAAAGCTGTGAACATGACTTGCTGGAATGTGGCCGGGGCATTACAAAGGCCGAATGGCATGACTCTATATTGTGTGCGTGCATGCATGCATGCATGTGTGCGTGTGCACGCATGCATGTGTGCGTGTGTGCATGCATGCGTGCATGCACGTGCGTGTGTGTGTGTGTGTTTAGATTAAAAAGTTCCATCATTAATTGAGCCATACAATTAATTCCAACAATTGGATAAAAAGTTTTAAAAAGGAAAACATATAAGGAAAAAATGTTTGAGGCATCTAAGTTTAAAAATGCAACTAGAGTTTGCAAAAATTTTGATCAAAATTAAGAAATTTTTAATAATATTGAGTTTGACAAACATAATATTGAAAAAAGATGTCGAATCCTTAGGCAGTCCAGGTTCTGAGGTCGGGATCCACTTACCTACCACCATCCAAACAAACTAGGTGTTAGAACATCATAGTTACATTTAGGTAGACAGGTAATGCCTGTTTTCCCCGGCTTGTTATCGCTTTACCTAGGAATATAGACAACCATATGGATTCTTAAGTGGAGTAAGGAGCGAATGAGTACATGGGTTAAGAAGGGATTAGAGGAGGTATGGGACGATTAGTTGGCTTGGTATGTGGGGTGGTTAAAAAGAAAGTGTAAAGGGAAGATTTCACAGGGTTACATAAAAGAATAATTCATAGTTAGGGAAGTAATCATGTGTGTGTGTGTGTGTGTGTGTTTAAAATAAAAAACCTTTTAACAACACAGCACACGAAGCTTAGATAAGGGTGGATAAAAAATTTATTACATGGTTGTTCATAAAACCAAAAGTTGGTATAAAAGTGTAAAAAATAGCAATGTTGGTGTAGTCCTGACAAGTATCTTATTCACTAAAGAGGAGAATCTACATACCTGCCACCATTCAACAAGAAAACATGATGAGAATCAGGCTAACTTAAGTTGGGAAGACAGGTCTCATAAACCCTCCTCCCTTGTTATCGAGGTCACAATAAATTAGAAGCTTAGCCATAACCTTAACCAGCACGATGTAAAAAATTAAGTTAAAAAATATGGGTTTCTTCAAGTGTGGACTAGGTTAGGTTGAGTGGTTAGGTAGAAGGTTAGGTGTGGAACTTGTTTGTAGAATAGCGAGAATTTGGAGGGTATGAGAATTTACTTGGTGGAATTAGAGGGAAATATTCAATGGAGATAAATAAAGGTGAGAATGAGGGAACCAAAGGAATAATTACTTAGAAAAAAGGGGGGGGGGGGGAGAAGGGGGAACTTTAGATATTCATTATTGGAGAAGAGGGGAATTAGATGTAGCTATATATAAGGGGGGAATATTGAGAAGAGGGAAAAAAGGAAGTAAAAATTGTTAGGAATTCATGCTCATTATGAGAGTAATAGTTGATTAAGGTTTAGAGTGGGTGGCAGTAATAGGACACTTGGCACTATTGCATGGTGATTGTCTACGTAGTTCTTCTAGGGCGGCTCTCTCAGGCGACATCCTCTTTCCCTTCGATTCTCATAGGTGGGTTGCCTCCATGAGAGTCGGGAGCTAGTGACCGTAAGCGTGACCAGGAGGCGATTGGAGGCTACTCTACTTGCTGGCACAGCTCTTTCATTGGAGGAGCTGGTGATCTCGGTGGTGTGGCTGTTGTCTATACGATCAGTCTAACGGATATGTAAGTATAGTGGAGGAGATGATAGGTGTGAGTTGTAAGCCTTTGTGGCAATCCAGACTATGTGCCCTTGTGGCTCTCATCGTTTGTTTTGAGCAACAAGCCCAGTAGGGATGAGCTCGTAATACTATTTAGAATTTGAGTCTTTTTCTTCTCAATTATAATTATCTTCTTCATCTCAATTCTACTCATATATATCTTTGCATGCAAGATGTGTTTAGAGGTATTTTGCCTATAGTGGTATCAGAGTTACGGTGCAATAATCTTTGTTTGGTGCTTGCATGTCTCAATCTTCGGTATTGTGGTGGTCAAATTCCACGATTGTGAAGCGAGGAAGAAGTACACGACACAATCGAAGCTCTTTGCAAACACTTGCAGAGGCTTGCTTCAGGGTTCTTCTAAATCCCCAGAGGTGGTGAACATGGACTCATTCAAAAAGGACAAACATGGAGGGATTTTAGTCACCTTTGATGGCACAAATTTTGCATCATGGCAGTTGGCAACTCATTTATTGTTCATGTAGAAAGGGTTGTGGAGTATTGTTTCAGGTGGAGAAAAGAAACCGAAAGAAAGATCGCATGATGCAAAGAAAATTCCAATCTGGGAGCAGAAGGATGAGAAGGCACTAGGATATTTTGGAAGAGCTCTAGGGCCAAAGTATTTCCACCATCTAGATATCAAAGCTAGTGCAGCAGACAATTGGCACACTTTGGAGACTCTTTTCAAAGTATACATGAAACATTCCAAGTCTAATCTAAAGAAAGATCTATTCGACTTGAAGATGGATGTCTGAAACTTTGAGAGTCTTTCTTAATCATATGTAGGCACTACTTCCACAATTGGGTGATCTTGGATCTCGAGTTAAAGACGATGACAAGAAGACTATTCTACTCAAGAGTCTATATTCTACTCAAGAGTCTACCATCTGAGCGATTCAGTGAAGTCATTCGAATTCTATGACTTAATGATGATATGAATTTTTTAGATTGTGTGAGCATGCTTCTTAGTGAAGAAAAATGCAACAGCTACACTTGGCTCGATGGGAAGGTATATGCTACAAGTGGTTAGAGGAGAAAGCAAGGACGAGACACACGTAAGTGTCATTACTATGGTAAAGCAGGACATCTTGAAAGATTTTGTTATACCAAGCAGCGTGAAGAAATCTTAAAACAAGATAAAGGTAAGGACAAAGCATTAGTGGTGGTGAGTGATCGACATCCATGCTCTCTGTGAGCGATCATTGTTGAGCATTTGTCAAATTTTTTTTTGGTGATCAAGCTCTTTGTGAGCAAGTTTTTGTTCTCTGCTCTTTGTGAGCATAAAGTTACAGTTTCATTATTTTGAATTGATCTCCCATTTTGGATGAGGGAGGGTATGTTAGGAGTTCATCCTCATTGTGAGAGCAATGGGTGATTAAGGCTTAGAGTGTGTGGCAATAATAGGACACCTGGCACTATTGCATGGTGATTGTCTACATAGTTCTTTTAGGGCAGCTCTCTCAGGCGACATCCTCTTTCCCTTCTATTCTCATGGGTTGCCTCCATGAGAGTCGAGAGCTAGTGACCGTAAGCATGAGCCAAGAGGCGATTGGAGGCTACTCTACTTGCTGGCATAGCTCTCTCATTGGATGAGCTGGTGATCTCGGTGGGGCAGCTCTTGTCTACTATCAATTTGACGGATATATAAGTATAGTGGAGGAGATAATAGGTGTGAGTTGTAAGCCTTTGTGGCAATCTAAACTGTGTGCCTTTGTGGCTATCATCGTTTGTATTGAGCGACAAGCCCAGTAGGGATGAGCTCATAATACTATTCATAATTTGAGTCTTTTTCTTCTCAGTTATAATTATCTTCTTCATCTCAATACTACTCAGCTATATCTTTGCATGCAAGACATGTTTAGAGGTATTTTGCCCACAAAAATATATAGAAAAAAGGGGGGGAAAACCTTTTAAGTATGATACTATTGATGTAAAGGTTTTTAGAAAATGAGGGAGACTAGTAGGGAAATTAATCAAACTTGCCTAATAAATTAGGTAGTACAGAGAGAAGGTTTAAATAAAGAGCTATTAATCAACGACAAATGTCTTAGGGGAAATAATAATAATAAATAAATAAAGGAGATAAGGTGATAGAGAAAAAGCAACTAATTTGGTTAGGAGACAGCACGAGATGAGTAAATTTAGAGGGACATAAAAGAAGGGAGAGGGGGAAGATATAATGTACAGGAGGGGGGAATTATATAATTAGAGAGGGAAATTTAGAGGGGAGAAAAAGGGAAGGGAGAGGGGGAAGGTAAAATGTAAAGGAGAGAAAGATATAAAATCATTAGAGAGGGAGGGGAGGGGTAATTAGAAAGGGAAAGAAAGGGGGGCAAAAGAAAGGGGGGTTTTAAATTAAAGGAAAGGGGGTTAATTGGGGTAAATGAAACGAGGGTAATTAGGGGGCATTGAAAACGGGGTTTAATGTGTGAAAGACAAAATGAAGGGAGGGATTAAATGTATGAAAGACAAATAATGGAAAAAGAGAGACCTGAGAAAGCAGCTGTGACTTTGTGTACATCAAACGGATGGACGAGATGATGACTTGAAAGACTGTGTGGCTACTCACAGGGGACGAACTCGAAAATGGTACACTCAGCAGGGTAGTACTAGGCGCTGGCGATCGTCTCATAGGGTAAGAAGTACTAAGAACTGTAGAGCTTGATAAAGGACTATGGAAGGGCAACCGTACATTGCTGCTCTTGATAGCCTCGACTATGTACAACATTAAGTAGTAGGGGCCATAAGGATGTACCTCGCTAAGAGCTTAGAAGAGAAGTACCTAAGCGCAGGAAGACAATGACAAGGATTAGGTACTAGGTCGCTTGGACTGCGAGAGTGGTAGATGGAGATTGCAACAATGATGTGATAGGAGAAGAGCTTGGGAGCCAGGCCCTTGAAATAATCGGATTTGGAGCATGTGAGACTTAGTGGAGGGGTTTTAAATAGGGAGGGATGAGGGTAGTCGAGGGGGTCGGATAGGAGAGGGATGGGAATATCGAGATCTAGGGAGCACGAAGAGGATAAAAGGCCATGAATGGCTGGTTGGTGAGTAAAGTGGCAGATTAAAAAATGCAAGTAGGGGGACTTTATTGAGGGTAGGACACAAAGTTAGGCCCTTGCCAATAGGATAGGATAGACACATATAATTTTAAAAAAAATTAGAGTGAAAAAAATGGGAATTTAATAAAAGTTTAAACAAGGAACGAATAAAAGGGGGATAAATTTAATAATTGAAAAAAAGAAAGAAAATAAAGGAAAGCACATGTAAGTAACTACAAGAATAGAAATTTAAAACTTAAGTACAATAAAAGGGAAAAAATGTTTTAGGGGAGGTAAAAATTTACCAAGAAAAAACCAAATATGGGGAATTTAAAGGAAGATTTAGAGAGAGAAAAATACAATAAAATTGAAGGGGGTTCCAAAAATATATAGGAAAAATAATAAGGAAAATTGGGATAATAAACAAGAAAAAAGTAATTAAGAAAACTTATTAAAATAAAAATTTAGGAGAGGTGTTCTTTTTTTTAATTAAATAAATTAAATAAAAAAGAGGAAAATTTTTTAAAAAATGAATGATAGTAATAAAAGAAGAATAAAGAAAATGTTGGAATTATTAGGAAAAAAGAAGGGGGAGATAAGTAAAGAAAAAAGGCCACAATTAATAGATAGTAAAGTAAAATAAAAAATAACATGGAATTATAGAGAATTAGGAAAACCATAATAATAATAAGAGAGATAAGTGTGTGTGATTATGTGTGTGGGGAGAGAAATATAGGAGAGAGAGAGAGAGAGAGCAAGAGTGTGTGTGTGTGTGTGTGTGTACCCACCCTTACCTGAGGGCACACCACAAGATGGGGGCAGGACACCCATCAAGTGGTGTCCACTGGCTCACCAACCTAGATCTGGATGTACTTCCAAACTTTCCTAGTTTCAGGGCAGGTGATGAAAAGATGGAAAACGTCTTCCTTTTTGGTAGGGCACCTCTTGCAGAGTCCTATCCCCTTGCCTATCCTCTCACTTCTGCAATTGGTCCAGACCCTTAAGGAGGATGAGCCACATCAGGGCAGAGTATTTTTCCAAAATATCTTTGTGCCAAATGGGTCAAAACCTATTCTACCACTTAGCTTGATTATCAGCAAGCTTCCATCTTGAGTTAAGAGTTTTGACTATGTCCTCAATGTAATTGTAGGGGGTAGGTATAGGGAGTAAGTGTGAGCTCCCAATCTAGTAAAATTATTTGGCTAGGTTAAGAACGTGCCCCCCTTTCTAAGTGACATTTCCCTACCAAAGGAGAATCATATTCCTAACTAGATCCTAGTGGCTAATCTGAACTCCCTTCTAGTTTTAGACCATGTCTTCCATCTAAGGTCCTACTTGTGTCAGAGTTGATTCCATGTTTGAAGGCCTTTTTTAAAGAGGATACTTGCTTTAGCAAAATCAACATCATTAAGGAGGGACTGCTTGAGGAAAATAGAAACCCATATAGAGTCAATGCCCATAAAAGCACCTTTGCCAAAAAATACTATCTAACTCTTAATTTTCTCAAAGGCCTGACAAAGAGATTTCCAAAGCTAGCTCCCCTTGGTATGGCAAGGTTCTAGGCTACATAGGGTAGAGAGAGAGGGGTAGTTTTTCCATTTGAGAGCTCTTAAGGGTCTAATGAACTTGGAGTTTCTTAGAAGCAGTTTAGCCCAATCAGCCTTAGGATGTAGAAAAGCTTTTATCACCCAAAAGGAAGCCAACTTGTAGGAATCCTACTAGATGTAAATAACTCCTAGACCTCCCTCAACCTTGGGTCTTTTATAGAAAGGCCACTTGACTTTGGATATTCTTCTTAGTGCTAGATCCGCCCACAGGAAGTTTTTGCAGACTGATATAGAATTTCGCATACATTGCACATCCATTGATAGACCTTCTCAGAAAAGCTAAGAATTTCTTATGGACCGAGCATCAAGATAAATCTTTTACGGCTTTGAAAGAAGCTCTCACACAAGCTCTTGTGTTGCAACTACCCAATTTCTTTGGACCGTTATTTGTAGTTGTAACTGATGCTAGTGGATATGGAATTGGAGCCGTGTTTATGCAGTTTGGACATCCTATAACATATAAGAGCCGAAAATTAAAACCAACGGAATGCAATTATAGTACATATGATAAAGAATTAACCGTTGTTGTGCATGCATTATGAATGCGAAAACATTATTTGATGGGAGTTGAGTTTCTTATCAAAACCTATCAGCAAAGTATCAAGCATTTGTTGACTCAGCCACCACTAATATCCGATAGGCACATCAAGTGGGCATCATTTATACAGAGTTTTCAGCCCATGATTCAGTATCAGCCTAGAAAATAAAATGTAGTTACTGATGCTCTTAGTAGAATGCCAAGTATTAATCACATCATTGCTGTAGAGACCCAGCCTTTCGAAGATATGAAGAATTAGGATCTAGACTTTTCTAATATATGGAACAAATTAGAGAATAATAATTGGAATCCTATGTTGGACTATTCATGCAATGATGGATACCTCTTTTATCAAAGGAAATTATGCATCACTCGACCCTTTAGACAAATTGTAATGGAAGAAATGCACCAACGACCATATATGGGACATAGGGGAGTGACTTCCACTTTACAAGTGATAGCAAGAGAATTTCATTGGCATACTATAAGAAAATATGTGGCTAAATTTTTGGCCGAATGCATCACTTGCCAGAAGATCAAGAGTTACAAAGGAAAGACCCCTGGATTGCCAATGCCTTTGCCTATTCCTACGCAACCTTGGGAACAAACATCCATGGATTTCATAACAAGTTTTCCTACTACAACGAATCAAAATGATATGATTTGGACGATAGTAGATCGCTTTCGTAAGCAAGCTTATTTCATCCCATGCAAGAAGACTTTAACAGCTTATCAGGCTGCACATTTATTCATCAAGCATATCTTTGTTCATCGTGGCTTGCCAAAGATTATAGTGTCTGATTGAGATTCGAAGTTTTGTAGTAATTTTTGGACTACATTATTTCATACTCTAGGCACTAAGTTAGATTTCTCATCAGCTTTTCATCCAGAATCGAATGGACAAACTGAAGTCACAAATAGTACTATTCTGGACATGATAAGGGCTTATGCAGGAAGTCAACCAAAGACTTGGGACAAATATCTTCACCTCTTACAGTTTGCTTATAATAATACTCCTCATTCTACAACTGGAAGAGCACCCTTTGAGATCATCTATGGGAAGCTTTTACCTACTCCTATCACACGATTGACCCATAGAGTGGAGGCAGCAGATGCATTTACCCATGACTATCAAAATATTCTCAAAGAGGTTCGAGAAGCCATCAAGAGAAGTACACAAAACAAGCTAATAAGAAACGAAAACACATGCCTTTTAAAGGTGATTATGTACTTCTTCGAATTGAGAAAAGAAGATTGAAGAGTGTTGAGAAATGGCCAGTAATCAAGATGTCCCCTCGTTTTTATGGACCTTTCAAGGTGATATAGAAAATCAATGATCTAGCTTATAGGCTTGAATTACCTGCTAATTGGAAAATACATAATGCTTTTCATATCAGCCTCTTAAAGCCCTTCAAAGGACCTTTACCTTTACATCCTATTTATGAAGAGGCTCCATTGATTGTTGATGAAGAAGAAATTCTAGAACCTGAATGCATTATTGATCATCAACATACCTCGACTCGAAAAGGAAATGTCTATACTAAATACTTGCTCAAATTTAAGAATCATCCAAGAGATGATGCTCAGTGGATGCCTGAGCGGTTCTTTCAAACTTTTCCAGACCTCATTAGTTCCTACAATCAAACATGCAACTGAGGTCAGTTGCAATCCAAGCAAGAGGGATGTTACGAAAATTATATTTATGGTATATCTTGCTTTGGACATTATTATTTTAGTTAAGTGTGACTATGGCAAAGTACTCCATAGGAGCGCACCGGACACGATGGGGATCCTAGTGGATACTTTGTGTGGTTAGTTGGGGACGCCTGACTAGTTTGTGTTTTACCATGCTAGATGGTCGATACTATGGGTGATTCCATGTT
This sequence comes from Dipteris shenzhenensis, assembly GCF_047967505.1. NCBI lineage: Eukaryota > Viridiplantae > Streptophyta > Polypodiopsida > Gleicheniales > Dipteridaceae > Dipteris > Dipteris shenzhenensis. The sequence continues at coordinate 2,036,356 of NC_141612.1, forward strand.
AATACTGATGTCGCTAGTGTTATTGGTGTTGTGCTTGATTATTGTGCTTTGAGCACGGTTATGTTAGGATTGGTTGATTCGGTGATTTGTTCAATCGATTGTTGAGGGTACCAATCGAGGTGTCGCACAGTGCATTATTTATGGCCATGGGCCAATTTTGTATTTCTTTATTATTGCGAGTTTTGAGCAATATATTTTGGAGTGGACATAATTCATTTTTGGGCCCTAAGATGGCTATGTAAAGCAAATCCCTCATTTTGGAAGAGAGGGATAATTTTGGCTCCTTGGTTCTTTTATGAAATACTCTAGATGAGGAAACATGAGCCACTCATCTAGGGGGGGAGATTGTACCCAATCTGTTATCGCTTTCGTGGTGTGATTGTGTTCTTCTTCTTTAATTGATTAAGTGGTGATTTTGTGTGGAAGAGAATTACTTTAAGGTTTCAGCATTGTTGCGCATTGTCATGTCTACTTATGTTGTCTATAGGTTGTACATGCTATGTTGCTTAGATGCAAGGTAGTGGCTAGCTATAAGAGGTAGTTAGCAGACTGAAGAGTGGATCAAGGTAAAAGTAGACAAATGTAGAGCATCTGAAGAGGACACTTAAATAAGATGGGGTGAGATGTAGGGGCAATTATAGAGGTGCAAGGAGCTCTAAAGCACAATTTGTATGTAGTAGAGGTTATAGAGATAGTGTAGAGGTAGGGAAAGCTAAATTATAGGAAGTGTATCTAGGCCCACATCTGCTAGAAGAACCAAGGTTCAACATCATTGAATGCAGCAAGCAAAAGGGCCAAAGGGCTATAGCTGAGCAAACATTGCAATCTGTGCTACTTGTGTTGTCATGTGCTCTGTCTATGGCATTGTTGCTATGTGCACTTATAGTAGCTTGTGTGTTGGTTTGTACCCAACATGAAGTGCTTGAAAATAGGTCCATCTATAGATGCAATTGTGGCAAGCTGGAAGGTAGCTGAGCTTGAAGACCATGGTAGATGGCTACAAGAACCAAAGTCGGCACAAAAGAGCGGTGATGAGTGTGGAGAAGCTGAAGTCATGGTGGATCCAGCAAGATTCAAAGCTCATAAGCTATAGAGTATGGTGCTCAAGACATTGGCTTTAGAAGAGAGGTAGGGGCAACACATCTTAGAGCTGATGGGATTATAAAAGCTATGGCTAGGCACAAGAATAGATTGTAGGTGTTAGAGACAAGCATTAGTGGTGTTGCATTTGACTAGAAGAGGTCGCATCATGGGCACTGAAGGGATTTGAACCTCTCAAAATTCATGATGATCATGAAATTGAGTGGTAAATGTTGCCAAGCAGCTGACTAAGCTAACTTGTAGCTAGTTGTAAGCAACAAAACTCATATGTGAGTTTGAACTATAGGAGCTTGATCTATCTCTAACCAACTTATTGCAGTCTCCTAGATCCCGACTTATTTTGAAATTGTTCCAAGATTTTTGCTTGGAGGTTTTTCTATCCCCTTATTTTAAATGGTACAATACAAATTAAATACACACATGCACATGTGTGTGCACAATATGCCTTTTGTTTCATTACAATAATGTATGTTCCTACACACAAGTAGATACTCAAATGAGTACCACCAAGTAGATCTTATTACAGATTAACCGCTATTTTCTTTCCCTCCTTTTGGAGTGCTAGTACATGGCTATTGCACATAGCTTCATACCTATAATTGATTGGAAGATGTGGTGGCCTTTTTAGTCTTAACACTTTTAGAATTTCTACAAAGCAATAGCTCTCACCTAAAATGGTTTTTTAGCCTAGCTTGCTTTTTTAAATCTGTACATGGAGTGGTTGAAGTAGCCTACCTTATCTATACCTTACTAAAGGCTTGTTATATGCGGTTGATTTGATGAGCTCACAAAGGTTTTTCTTGTTAAATCCATAACCTAGGATGAGGAATTTCCCCCATAACCTATCTTTCTCTTTTTTGGTTTTAGTTTGTTTTTCTTTTAGACTACAGACTTGTTATATACAACTGCTTTGATGAGCTCACAAAGGTTTTTCTTGTTAAATACATACCCTAGGATGAGCAATTTCCCCCATTTAGATATTCCAAATTAAGAAATATTGTAGCATATAATCGCTTTAGTTCTAAATTTGGTATGCACATAATAATCTAACTTACAGCCGTATCTATCTTACAAGAGATTGGATCTCCCATTTTCCTCACGATTAATATGGAATTCAATGCAATATGATGGTCTCCTTGCTAGTGATAGGTGGGTACCTTGGTTCTAAGTTTGTGATTTCCTTACTTCATGATCATATATACTTTGTAGCCCAGACACAACCTTTAAGAGTTTCACTTTCAAGGAATCTATGAGAAGTTTTCTATGTATAGAGAGTAATTGCATGAATAAATGTTTAGCATGTTGGAACAGAAGTCCTCTTGCAAACTTGGAAGTATCACAAGGAAGTTTGGCCGTTGAGAGGGTACTATCCTTCGATGAGACCTAGCATATTCTATAGAATAAGAACTCTATGCATGGATGGCACTTGCCTAATTTTAAATGTTTGCATATAGCATCTTGCATCACAAGACCTCTTCCTAATGACTATATATACCTTTGTAAGATAAGAATATATCCAATTGTACAAATTTAGAATTTTGGTTGTTCTAAAGTCCAAAAATCTACATAGAAAATAAAAGAGAAAACGAAAGTGAAGAAAAAAGAGGTACAAAGTTTTGAAAGACAAAAGGAAGAAATACTTAACAAGCAAAGAAACTCTTATGTTGTCATCACTGCCCGAGCATAAACAGCTACACTAGGTTTCTAAGACCCATAGAGCCTCTTGGGCAAACCTAGTGCTTACTAAATACGTCAAATAAACAAAAGAGAAAGAAAAAAAGAAATAAAGAAGAAAGGAAGAAGGTGACTAAGCAAAAATAAACAAGCAAATCAAGAAATAAAATCTTCCAAAAAAAAGAACAATCTCTCTCTCTCTCTCTCTCTCTCTCTCTCTCTCTCTCTCTCTCTCTCTCTCTCTCTCTCCGCCCTCACAGCCCCTCTGCCCATTGGTGTAGCTCCTCCCTCTATTCTGCTCTCCTCTACCTGGCTGCCTCTCCACCCTCGCAGCTCCTCCATTGTTGACTTCTCAAGCGGCGGAGAAGTCCTCCTCATTGGGGACTTCAACGCGAGGACAGGCGCCCGTCAAGTACCACTCCTCATCTTCAGGGATGATTTCATTCTACTGCCAGACATTGACCTTGAGGGAGTAGGTATGCTATGGCTTTCGACTTACAAACGAAGCCCGGTCACATCTTATGGGAAGGCCCTATTGTAGGATGCATGGTCTCATTATTTATAATGGTCTTGATATATGGCCACCTCAGGTGGTCTCACATGCTTTCCACATGGGGGAGGCTCCAGTGTTGTTTATTACATCTTGGGATCCCCTGCCTTTACATCTTGCATCACTGATTTTATTGTAGCACCTCTTCCTCCAGGAGCTCTGATCATACCTACATATTCTTCAGTATTTCCACTCCTCGTCGCACAGCACCTTCCATCCCACTGATTTCTTACTCTACCTATCATGACATATGCTTCAACTGCGATTCACTCACCTATTTACTCGGGCCGTCTATACATACTTCTCGCTTATATTGACTTCATACCCTTATTAGAGGACCGCGCTGCCTTGATCACCTGCTCACTACACAAGGTTGCTTTCCCTCACACCACTCGCTCCACCCGACCACCACCACCTGGGATCGTATCTCATAATAGTTGGTGCGATGATGAGTGCAAGGCTTTATGCCGTCAACTCAGATTCAAAACCAAAAAAAATCTACCGAGCGAACCAGAGACGCTACGCGAGTATCATCGAGACTGGTACGTAGAAAGATACTCGATTTTGTTCGTAGGAACAAGGAGTAACTATTGAACATTTTTTTTAGTAACAACTCTAAGGACTTTTGGTAGAGATTTCTAAAGGGACGGCGAACCCCCTCACTGCTCACTGATGCTCAAGTCTGGTATAACTATGCACGCACATTGTATGACATCCCAAATTAGCCAGTCCTCACCTCTCACATATGCCACATCCCACATCCTGCACCCTCTTCACTAAGGGGGGTGTGAAGGATGCCATGATGAAACTTCATAATGGCTGAGTGAAGGATCATGAGGGGCTATGCACTGAGTTCATTGCATATGGGATTAACCTCCTAGGCCCAATCTTAGCAAAGCTCTTTAATGAAGCTGTTTCTTTGGGGTTTCCACGCACCTAGACCATTAACACTATTTAACCCATCCACAAGGTAGGGGATCCCATGAGCCCAGAGAATTACAGGACATTATGATTGGACAAGTCATGTCCAAGATTTATGCATCAGTGCTTAATTTCGAGGTTAGTCGATTTGAAGAGTGTCGAGTACTTAGAGCAACAGCACAGGCTAGATTCCAGCGGGATCATGGAACCATGGATCACATTCTCACACTCAAGTGTATCATCAAGGAGGCGAGGACATGAAAGCAGTGGATTTACTATTGCTTTGTGGATTTCCGCAAAGCACTTGATACGGTCTCGAGAGGCCGCCTTTTCTGGCATCTATAGGATTGGGGTTATGACCAGGAGATCATTTGGGCTATCATGGCACTTTACGAGAGAGTCTCAGGCAAAGTTTGGGCAGGGTTTGGGTGGACAGACGAGATCATGAGCACTATTGGGGTCAAACAAGAGTGTCCTTTATCACCTACCCTGTTTGGCCTCTACATTGAGCTCAAGACAGTGATGCAGACACAAGGCGAGATGGATGCTCTCTTGCTAGCACTCTAATCCAGATATTGCTGTATGCAAATGATGCAACACTTTTGTCTTCCTCAGCAGAGGAGCTCCAAGGACAACTTGATGTGCTACAGTTTTTTGGTGAGTTTCATTATTTGAAGGTCAACCTTGGTAAAACCAAGGTTATGATCTTCAATACATCTCGAGTCATCATGCACCAACAGTTCACGTTTGATGGGTCACTTGTTAAGATAGACATATCTTGGGGTTGTCTTCTCTAGACCCATCTTCAGTAACCCGCAATGCAGGCCCCCCTGGGCAGGGGATACACTTCATTGGCCAGACTAGAGATAGTGCTTCCGCTCACACTTTCAGGATCCACGGGCCAATGGGCTTCTTTTTTACTCATTGGCCCGCCTGGCGGGGATGTATGGCAGCTCTTGTTGGGGGCCAGACTTGTCAAATATAGAGTGGGCTCGTGTGGAGCGGCTCCAAGTTCTCATGCTATCACGGATGATTCACGGTAAGCCATCCGTTCCTCACCACATCATTCAGGTTGAGTTTGGGTAATCCCCATTACAGCTAGATGCTGCATTTCAAGTCATCACGTATCTAAACCGAGTCAGGGAGTACGGGGATTACACTTATGGGCGCCTCAGACTACCTTGGCTAGCATTGTCCTCCTCTATGGCACTTTTGGCAAGAAGGGACTAGAGATGTTGGTATGCATGCACAGAGAGATGGTTTGAGCAACTAGGGCTCCACATGGATAGACTCCCTCCCTTCCAGTACAGTATGGACGCTCTGTTTTCTCGCCTCCTATCACACGAGGTCAACTAGGTAATCCGTGAGGATCTCTTATAGCTACACACATTCTGGACCTGGTTGGGACCAAGCGAACTCCATCTGAAGTTGAGCTTCTGCAGAGATCACTACTTGCATATCATAGAGGAGGGTTTTATTGACCCACCAGGATATACGTAGATCCACTTACCCCACTCACTAAGAATCTCTATTAGGCAGTTCCAGGTCTCTTCACATAGACTTCATATCGAGAGAAGCAAAGCAGAGGACCTACTCAGGGAGAGGCGCATATGCACATTATGTGACATGCAAGAGGTTGAGACGGAGGAGCACTTCATCTTCAGGTGCCCTATTTACTATGAGATCCAAGGGCATTTCTACTCCCTCTTCAGAGATAGCTCTAAGGTTTTGTTCCAATTCCTCTCCTACCTAGACCAAAGATGTTTGGTGGGCCTCATTCATAAGGTAGTCAGGCGCAGTGCGAAAGGATACTTTGATCACATAGACAGGAGCAGACTTCTTCCTTGGCAAATCCCTCTCAAAGCTCTTTCATGGAGTTCTTCCTACTAGATCACATGGACCCCCACGAGACGAGGCTTCGACATGATCGTGACCCAAAGACAGTGACTCGATAGCTCAAACAGAGGGTTGATGCACAGATTACACTTGGGGATATCCCTTCTTTGTTCAGAGTCGGATCCTAGCTGCCGACATGGGTTAATCTGGCCCTTGTTAGACGCTGAGCTATGACCAGGCGCTATGGCTAGGAGATGTCTTAGTAGGGATGCACCCTTAAGCAACCGAAAGCACTCTATCACCGATTTCATGCCTCCATTGTCCCATCCACCTTGATGTCCTGATGATGATGATGATGATGATGATGACGACAACGATGATGATGAGATTGATATGTAGTCGACCACTGACATGTCTATGTTGTACTTAGTACTATCAGGGTACTATCGTTTTGCATTTTTGCAATCTGCATTGGCATGGATGCTCATTTAGTAGCTCCACCCTTACAGCTCATTTTGTACCAGGTTTTTCACAGTCTCATAGACCCATCGGTCTTCTGAAGACTTTAATAATCTCTCTCTCTCTCTCTCTCTCTCTCTCATGTAAGAATGAAAGAAAGAATTTATAGAACAAATTAATTATTTAAAACATAAAAAACTATATAAACCCCTTACACTTATGTACCGCTTCCTACAAAGATGAAAAAATACATTCCTAACTTAGAAAACACATGCATACTCAATCAAACTCTCTTTTGAAACTAGAAGAAAAACAAGCTATTCATCTCCCCACTTTTTGTTTTCATCTTATGTTCAATCATTCTAAATATGCCTAAGGCCGATACACCATAGATAAAAGACTTCATATCTAAGATTGTGCGTACTTTTTTAATTATTTTTCTTGGATTATACCTGTTGTATATTAGTAAAGTGGTCAAATTACACATTGAATAATAAAAGACGCCCTTAGTTGTACGAAGGCGAGAAAATCTATTGAATTGGGAAGAAATAACTCCATATTTTGCTAAATCAGAAATGTTTGAGTCAAGGTGAGGCATTTTTATAATGTGTAAACCACTATATTCAGGTTGTTCATGTATGTCATATATATCAAACTCTAATCCTACGGTAGATTGAGAAAGTCTAAGATATAAGAAAACACAAGAATCCCCTCTTGAAGTGCAGTTCAATTCACAAGAGTCACTAGGATAGATTCCTTCTCCAAAAGCACAAGCATCTTTGTACATAAAGTCTTGAAAGTTTGGAACATCTGGTACAAATAACTAATCTATAAAACACCTAACTTGGCTAAGCTTATGTAAAATGATAGGGCAAGTACTGATAGAAATAAGACACTGCATAAACTCAAATTCATAAGTGAAAAAATTGAAGTTTGATAAAAAGATAGCATAGTTACTGCCCATAGGGATTCCTATAATTTGTTGAAACAAAGAATCACCTATTGTGATGTAAAGATTATCTAAAAGAAAATCTATCCAAGAGCAAATATCTTCAATGCTTACTAACTTTATGTATCTTTTCTTTTTAGAATCAATGTCATGATCTTTATAATGTAGCCACAAAAAGTCAAAACACAAAGCTATTTTCTCAACTTTTAGCACTTTGCATCTATCTTTGTCAAATTTGAACTTAAAAACTTCAGCCACTAGCTTTTGATTCTAAACTTCAGATCTTCTAGTTCGATCTTTGTATAAAGCATAGTAAAGTCAAAGGTTTGAAGAAAAAAAGGAGACTCTTGTTCCTAAATGTTTCGAGAGAAATTAAAATATTTAACAACAGTAATCACTCCTACAGAGTCATCTAAAATCCAGCTCGAATGCGAGGGGACATCTACCTCCTTTAATAAGTCCCTCCAAAGTTCATGGACACTAAGCAACATGGCTATGAAGCAGTAGCTTAGCCATTTAGAGACATCTGTCAAAGAAGTCTCACAAGCAGCTATAATAAATCTTGGCTTTTTGGGAGTTTTGTGAAACTTCCAAGCAACAAAAAGAAAAGGGATACTTGGATTGCAAACAAACCCAAAAGACTTGCAAAAATGAGATCAGATCCTTTTGAGAAACCAAGGCAAGGACATAAGTTTTGGCAGACGAGTTCACTTCTCTCAAAAGACATTCTACGTAAAACTTTTCGCAAATGAAAACAAAGTTGTTGGAACATTTGTCCAAGAAGAGTTTTATCTTCTTTAGAAAGATGGTTACTTTGCTTTGGGCAATTAATAGAAGGGACTCCTTCTAGTTTCAAAGCAACTTTCTTCAAAAATCTTCCTGATAAGATATTTTGATTTCCTAAACTTTCTTCTACTTCCAAAGAAAACTTTGAGATTCCCTTATCAAAAGCTTTTAAAAGGCAAGACCCTTTAAAAGACTACAATCGAAATTTCGTGCCTTTCATGAAAAGGTCTCTTAAGTTACTAGAAAGAGAATTGAAGTATCAACTTTGACTACATGTCCTAAATCAACATCAATAAAGCTTTGGAATCTCTTACTTTTACAACTTTAACAAGGTTCTCTAAGGATAGAAGATTTTGAATGCTTTGAAATCCTTTAACCTCTCTCTCCATAGTTGAAATCCTTTTGTCCTAAAGTTATAAGTACTTCCAATATAATTCTTTAACCTATCTCTGCATAGTTGAAATCATTTTGTCCTGAAGTTTTACGTACTTCCAAGCTACTACTGGTTCCAAATTCTTCTCAAAGAGAGAATCCATTACTTCAAGAGACTTCAAAATTGAGTTCAAGCTACCTTGTCTAGAGAATAAGTAAAAATAGAAATCAAGAGTTTCTTACTTGAATAGAATTCTCTGCTTTGAAAGGAAGCTTTTTACTTTTAAGAAGTGATCCAACAAAGTTTTAAGTTGTACATAATGGAGCTTATTTAGATTCAAATCCTCAAAAGAGAAGTTTTCCAAGATGCACTTAAGGTTGAAAATAACTTTAAAAACTTTTATTGAAAAATGACCAAGAGACATTAGTCTATCTAGGTAAAGAAGTCTTCTTTTATAGTCTCGAGAAGCAGAAACTCTTGGAACTGAGGAAGGTAAAGGAACTGAAGGTGTAAGATCGCAGGAGAGCTAGGACAATCCCGTAACGTAACTTTCCATACAAGGGTGGGTATATGACTATGTTGGTAAAGAGGAATGTTCAAGGGCTTGATTAGTCTATCTAGGTAAAGAAGTCTTCTTTTATACTCTCGAGAAGCAGAAACTCTTGGAACTGAGGAAGGTAAAGGAACTGAAGGTGTAACATCGCAGGAGAGCTAGGACAATCCCATAACGTAACTTTCCATACAAGGGTGGGTATATGACTATGTTGGTAAAGAGGAATGTTCAAGGGCTTGATATAAGTTCTCCACATCATAGGGTTCTTTTTAGAGGTTCTTTTATTCTTTCTAATGACTAGATGCATCATGCAGACTAGGACTATTACAAAGAAATCCAAGTATTGGACAGAACATGTTACTAAATAGTTGTGCATGCAAAGCTACTGAATAATAAATACAATTCCAATACTTGGAAAGACTGCCAACTATGTAACTTGAACGAGTACAAGGGAATCCAGGTATTCGATAAAAACATGTCATCGTATACCCACTCAAAAAATACAATTTCATCACATGCACAACTACCCAATACAATTCTGCTACTTGGAAAGACTGCTGACTACGTAACTTGAACAAATACAAGGGAATCCAGGTATTCGATAAAAACATGTCATCGCATGTACAGCTACCCACTCAAAAAATACAATTCCGCTACTTGGAAAAACCGCTGACTATCTATACCACAGCATGCTTCAGAACATAGAACGCATTAAAAAATAGAAAAACATTACTGCAACTTCAGACTTTCAATATGTTTCTTCTTAATACTCATTCACCGCATCATCCAAACTAATCTATTACAAAGAAATCCATGTCTAGTAAAAAATCAGTACCCTGCTGCTGAGAAAGGACGAAAAAGTAACTATGCCAATACAGCCCATATATACCACAATTATGAATGTGTACTAGAAACTATCCATCAATTTCAGTATACAACATCACTCACTGACATGATTTACAGAATCACTTAAGCTCTGGTACTCACCAATTCAGTGCTCCATCTTCTTTAATACCAAATCCATGGCACTGCTACATGGCTCAGGATCATCAGTAGAACACCCAACTCAAGTTGTAGCACCTTGCCAGTGAAGATGATGCAAACTTGAACAACTCACAACATAACTGCCTGAGATTCTGTTTTCAAACCAAATATTCCATTAATTTTCATCCTCAAACGACCTTTATCTGTAGTTCCACAGTTTCACACACTGATTTACCACATACTAAATGATGTATTGCTTTCATTGTCTTCTATCCTCTCATAACCATTATCTGCAACTTCGCTTTTCGTCTCACTGAAATTGTGACACGTCACAGCCAGTTGATATCCAGCTGTACTTGACCCTTGCTGTGCAACTTTGATTACTGGCAAGCACTCCTGTATTAGACTTTTTTCTCTCGCTTGACTGCTGCTTTTATTAATGGACTTCGGTCAGGTTTCCTGACATTCAAACAACATGCAAGCCCTCTGCAGAAGGCATGTTGAACATTGCATCTATCATCTCATACGCACATTGCATTGCTTCTCACACGCTTTATTCATAGCTTCAATCACTTGACTGCTGCTTTTATTAATGGACTTCAGTCAGGTTTCCTGACATTCAAACAACATGCAAGCCCTCTGCAGAAGGCATGTTGAACATTGCATCTATCTTCTCATACGCACATTGCATTGCTTCTCATACACTTTATTCATAGCTTCAACCACCAACCAGCTAAGCCAGCAGCTTGCGAGCCAAGCAGAAAGCTTTTGGAAAAAGCCACATTCTAGCTTGTCAAGCCACTCACTTTCTGTCACAAGCCAAATGGTAAACCAACCATCCTCTGTTTGCAACTAGCAGATGATCCCTAGGCTAGGCCTTCTAGCTATTTAGATATGTCTATATTGAATACATTTCTAGACATTTATATGGGCTTGAGAGAAGTCATATGGAATATTCCATGGCTCAGAGCTCATACTCCAGAACTTGTATATCACAAAAAATTATCCCCAGTGCATGCTCTAGATAGAGGCTATTAATAATTAGGGCTTTTGACTAAACAGAGCTGTCGTCATCTAATCTCCATTCACTAGCAACATTTACTACTAGTAAAAAAGACTGTAATATCATACGAAAACTTTCTGAGCCTCTGAAAGGTTTAGTTATATCTCAAGGAAAGGAAAACTGGCTTTACCAAAGCTATCTTATATTAGCCTAGTTTTGTAGTACTTATACACATGCAACTCCAGCAACCTAGGGATGCGTAGTACCCATAGATGTGAAATTCTTGTTCATTTGTGTAGCAGACGGTTTCTGACTGGCAGGATAAGCCAAGCACAATCCCATTGACGTATTGACAATCTGGATAATGTCAGGGAGCCGTTTCAAGAGTCCTTGAAGCTGGTTGAAGTCCATACCTTCTTTATCCAAGTCTATGCCAGTCGATTTGAGGAAGTTCTGATGGATCTTGGATATATCATAGCCATCCTGTGCAATTGCCATGACATGATTCAGCCATGATTTTAATTCCTTCAAAACTTGAACTTGCCTTGACAGCTTTGCATTATTTTCTTTCCCAGATGTGGCTACTTCCCCTAACCCATCAGAACATGCAGGCTGTCTTGAAGTTTCTGCTTCCATGGATCGTGCCTTGCATGCATCTTGCTTGGCAGGACGTAGTATGAGAAGCCCGTTTCTTCTTGTCTCTATGCAAGCTATATCTGGAAGTTCACTTAAGAGATCCTGAAGGCTAGGAAAACCCAACTTTTGGTCGTCCAGATGAATGCCAGTTTCCTGTTCAAAATCCTTGCAAAGCTTGGACAACTCGTACTCATCGTTTTCTTCTAACAGCTGACGAAGCCAACTTTTCAGCTTCTCTAAAATGGCATCCTTACTCCACACACTGGGTGTTGCATTGACATTTGTAGGTAATATGGAATTAAAGATCTTCAAAGATCCTTCCTGGTGACCAAGGCTTAAAGGCCGGAAGTCTGTTCCTTGGGATTCATTGGGTGAGTAGTCCAACAAAACCATTTCATTGACAGTCAATGGTGACCATCCTGTCCCAATTTTCTTTATCCATCTCTTCCGTTGTATGGCTTGTTGTAAAACATGTATGATTCTTCCTATGACTAATTCTTTGATGTGAGAGGAAGAAGCTTTCTTCAAGATCTGAGCTGCAGCATATCTGAGCAGAAAAAGCAACAAGTTAGAAAGCTGAATTAAGTTAAATGAACTGACTTTGCTGAAAGGTTACAACAAGTAATAACAAGCGATCCACCCATTCAGCCTGCATTTAGTTCAAATTTGATCAAAATCAAAACGTTTAGCATCACCGCATGATTTTATAATACCTGTTACCTGTTCTCGACATCCAGAAAGATGCCATTTCAGGAAATAAAGGGGATGAGATGTAAAGGCTTGCGTACATACCCATTTTGAGAATTCAAGAGAGCCTGCTTTTGTTCACCATACAACAAAAATTGCCGTAATTCATTCCAGATATCACGAGGATAATCGAACTGCATATTGCCAGGATCTATACAATCCCATGGCCCTGTGTTATTAGGAGGGAAGTACATGGCCAAACCTCGGCCTAACTGTGATTTAACAACCTGGCGAAGCTCTACTGCTTTGCTTAAAAATTGCTTTAGATCAAAGTTATCATGTTGTTGGTTCCAATACCGAATACAATCAAGTAAGTTGGCTTCAGTTGGTGTAAGCATATCACGTTCAAGTGTCTTCATAGCACAGTAAACCTTATCTAAAGAGGAATCATGTAAGCTTTTCCCTGAATGTGATTGCAAGGGAGATGAGGAAGCTACAGCATGATTTTGTGGGATAAATGCGCTGGGATCAGTAACTTTGGAGAAAGGTGGTCGAGCCTCTGCAATCTCTGGAGGAGCATACTTGACAGGTACCCTGGGCATCGATCCTCTAGGGATGTAAGAATCCTGTATAGCTGGAGATGGGGGTCTGAAGCTCACTGCATTGCAAGATGGCGCATTCGTTGTGAGGTGCTTCCTGAATTCATTATAATTTGGGGCTAGAGGCATAAAATGTGGAGGATGTCCAAAACCCATGCTGGATACAGTATTGGCAGAACTCTGAGCACTAGCAGATGGCCCCACAGGATGGATAGTATTCTGAACAATATGAGATGACCCCATAGTATGTGGATCACTAGGGCTTGCATTAGCACCATGATTGGCTTGAAGTTTAACAGAAGAAGTATTCATCATTGATTGTGTGATTCTTGTATTGACACCATAACTAAAATTTCCTTCAGCATGAAGCCCATGTCTGCCTTCATGTGATGATGGAGTAAACTGAGACCTAGAGTCTAGGACAGCAGTTCTAACACTTTGATTGTAATCTCTATTCACGTCCGTTGTCAAGTATCTCTTCTCTTCACTTTGCAGGCGGAGATTCTCAAACTGAGAAAAATCTAAGGATGTACAATGTCTACTCGCTGAAGTGGCAGAAATTGTTGTGGCTGCATTCCCCACGTTCTTGCCTTCCAAACCTAGGCCCATTTTCTGTGGTGAAGCGAATCCACTAGAAACCAAAGGAGGCCGTGTATGCATAACTGAACTTTTGGAAAAGCCAGATCCCAATTTCTGTTGGAACTTATCACTTGAACTTGAGGAGCCGTTTGATCCACCATTTTGCAAAAAATAATGCTCATCTGTTATTTCAATGGGCTGAGAAGACTCCCGTTCTGTCAACTGTCCCTTTGCCAAATCCTTCCAATGCCACACCTTTTTTGCAGCTCCAAGGAGAGCAGGCTTAACATTGTTGACAGGGCAGGCCAGGAGAATACTGTATCGCTTTAATCGAAGCCGATGTAATGCATTGGCAAAGTCACCATCTCCCGAAACGAGGAGAAGGTGAGCAGGAGGAGGATTATCCAAGGCCCATAGCAGCATGGCAACTAAAATTGCCTTATCAGCTGCATCCTTGTTCCCTGCAGAAGCGAACATATATGAATGGTCTCGATTATAAATTTTAGTTTTAAAATCAAAAGCATGAATAGCAATATAGAACAAGCAAAAATATATTTCCAAACCAGGCGATGCCTGCCAACAAACTAAATATATCATGCCACAAATAAACAAAATCTTTGTTTTAACCCTCATTGATGAGGTCTGTTTTTTGCTGTTTTTTTTTTTTGGGCGTAGACTGATGTCAAAATGTATGTTCGTACATGGATGCAAGCTTAGATTTTAATAGTGAAATTTTGTCAAAATCTCGAAAGAGAAGGGCAGACCCACTCATAATGAAAGCTACCACTTGGATAAAGACTAGCCAAAAAGGAGTCCCTATCTGCTCTCCAAGATAAAACTAACGGGGAAGACAAAACTATTTCATTTTGGTGTCTTCCAACACATAATTCTAAGCAGCATAACTTACAAATCTTGCAGAAAGTTTAATTATAACACTAACAAGACGAAATATGACAGAGATTTCACAAAGTGGAGAAGGCATACCAGCTAACATGGCGACGAGTTTCTGTAAGAATCTCGGAAGTAAACGCACTTAGGAGACTAGCCAGAAAGTAGTACATATTGCTCATCCGAGCTACAACTGCTCGCAAAGACAATATTATTTCCCTATAGTATCTTCCAACAAATACTTTTAAGCAAAATAGCTTACAAAACATTGCAGAAAGATTGATTACAACACTAGCAAGCTGTAACAAGACAAAGATTCCACAAGGTGGGATATACATGTTAGCTACCATGGCAAGGGAACTTTGGTGAAGTTAGTGCTTCAATTTTTTAAGCAAACACTCCTTGCTTGGTGGATATCATGACAACTATTCAATCAACATGGCAACATTACAATGGCACGGAGTTCTCCATCACCATCCAACAAAGAGCCATAGTTTGGACTGAGGACGGCTGCCACATGTTAGGGCTCTTCTACGAGTTTATGGACAAGATTGGAGAGACCATCAAACACTTCTTATCGCAAGACAAATAAGACTACAATTTAAGCTCATTGCTGCAATTTTCAGTCCATGTATGAGTTTTGTGATTCTTGCTTAACGCATTGCTGTGGTGTGATTTAGGTCGAGGACATCCGTGTCGTATGGAATGAGAGGTCGAATTGGTTCCACCACCCAACCCATGCAGTGGCACATGTGTTGCATCCCCTATGGCGCGCTCAAGAGCTATATGAAAATGAGAGTTGGACGAGGAGATGCAACAATACATACGAAAAAAGAGCGGGTGGTGATGGGGAGATGCAATGAAGATTGGAGGATCATCTTCTATTGTTCCACAATCGCAACCTCTCATTCCGTTGACCTACGGCTAGGCTCCAAGAGGTCTCCTGGTGGGAGAAATATGGCAGCTATACTCCTTCTATGCTAAGAGAGAACTTCACTAGTTAAGCAATTTGAAGTTATATAAAACAACAAGTTATTGAAACCTATCTTTGCTTGAATGGATTATGGCATCTTTGGCCAACAGGTCTTGGTCACTAAGGAACACATCCTCAAGACCACTAAGCCCCTAGCCTATACTTATAGGCTAGCTATCTTGTTTTATTGGCTTTAGCCATATTCTTAGTTAGGCTACTCTAAAGCAAGCATCCCTTCCTTTATGCTCAAGCCTCAGCCCAATTAGCCTTATCATGACTTGGCTAGCACTCCACTGCCAAGTATAGAACGCTAGCTCACCCCATGTAATCTAAGGAACGCATCCTCAGGACCCCTAATAATGAGCCCCTAGCCTATACTTATAGGCTAGGTATCCTGCTTTATTGGCTTTAGCCATATTCTTAGCTAGGCTACTCTAAAGCAAGCATCCCTTGCTTTATGCTCAAGCCCTAGCTCAATTAGCCTTACCCTAACTTGGCTAGCACTCCACTACCAAGTATAGCAGGCTAGCTCATCCCATGTGATCTTTACCTCACAATTGCTAGCTTTGGTCTATCCCTAGGTTATCCCTAGTGCTAGATTAGATCATGCGCTGACCCCAGATCTAGTCCTGGATCCTTGCTAGCTAGGAAGAGGGTTTAGTGAACCCTACACATGTGTTACGTCTAGTCATGGACGTAACACACCAGCTGGACATTAAGATCGCTTTCCTTCATGGAGATTTACTAGAAGAGGTCTATGTCACCCAACCTCAAAGCTTTGAGGTTTAAGGTTCTAAAAATCAGGTATGCAAGCTGGAAAAGGCCCTCTATGGTTTGAAGCAAGCATCGTGGGCATCGTATGCAAAGATACATTCCTTTTTGCTATGCTTTGGGTTTCAGAACAACGCTATAGAGGCCACTCTTTACATACGTCCGAAAGAGTGAATCAGAATTTCTGGTTTAATTATTTACGTCTAGTCATGGACGTAACACACCAGCTGGACATTAGAACCGCTTTCCTTCATGGATTTACTGGAACAGGTCTATGTCACCCAACCTCCAGGCTTTGAGGTTTAAGGTTCTAAAAATCAGGTATGCAAGCTGAAAAAGGCCCTCTATGGTTTGAAGCAGGTATCGTGGGCATGGTATGCGAAGATACATTCCTTTTTCCTATGCCTTGGGTTTCAAAACAACCCTATAGAGGCCACTCTTTATGTACGTCCGAAAGAGTGAATCAGAATTTCTGATTTTAATTCTTTATGTGGATAACATGCTTATCACTAGGCCAGACGCTCAAAAAGTTTGCAGATTTCAAGGCAGGTTTGTCAAATATGGGCTGGTTGCATTACTATTTGGGCATCCAGTTTGCTAATGTTGAGGGGGACATAGTGATGAGTCAATCCAAATATATTGCACAGCTCTTGCAATGCTTCCAATTAGAGGATTGCAAGCCAGTTTCTACTCCATTGGAGCCTAGCTTCTGATTATCCTCCGAAGATGGGAGTGCCCCATTTGAGGCCACTCTTTATTGGTAGGTTGTGGGCTGCCTCATTTACTTATGTCATACTTGGCCTGATTTGCACTGTGCCATTTCCTAGTTAAGTGGGTACATGCACAAGCCCAGCATGCAACATTGGCAAGCAATGAAGCGGGTCTTCCGTTACTTGAAGGCCACGCAGAATATAGGAGCATTCTTTAGTGATCGGTCTCCAGTGGATTTGAATTTTGTATGCATACACGGACAATGATTGGGCAAGTTGTTATGACACCCGCATGTCACATAGTGGCAACGTTTCATGCTTGCCTCTTCATGTATCTCTTAGTTCAGCAAGAAGCAGCTTACAGTTGCCACTTATAGTTGTGAAACTCAGTACAAGGCAGCCTTCACAGCTATAGTAGAGTGTGTTTGGCTCCGTAAGTTACTCTCACACATCCATGTCATCCAGGACACTTCTATGATCATCTACACTGACAGCGAGGGTGCTTTAGCCGTTGCACATAATCCAGTGTTTCATGACATACGGAGCACATTGAGGTGCACTATCATTATGTTCAAAAGCGCCTAGCAGCTGGAGATATTCAATTGTCCAATATTCCCACGAAGGATAACTTAGCATATATCTTCACGAAGCCTCTACCACGACCCAAGTTCTATCATGACAAGAGAAATCACTAATCCGTGATTAGTAGACATTAAAACATTATTATATATTATACACCAATGGTGTAACATGTATATGTATTTATGATGGATACCGACCAATTTGTTATGGCAGTGGATCATCTCAGTAGATAGGACTAGTGGAGTTGGAGCCACTACTTTAGACAGCATCGAATTTGGACATAGGACACTTATTCTATTAATAAAAATGTGCACACACATGTCTAGGTCCTTAGGGGTAATAGGAAGGGAAGGGTGCATTAAGGTGCATTGAATGGGAGATGTATGGGTCATAGGCTAAGGGTAGGTGTAAATGGGAAGATGGAACTTGAGTGATCTCAAGGGACATTAATGAAAGGGCATCACCCTTTCATTGTGAATCTCACGTAGCATCCTTCATTCACCTTGCATTCATCCACCACCTCTCTCCCACCTTGCATGTAGGTCAAAAATAGAAACAAGTACTCTCACGAGGGCGATCTTCCCCATTGGATGGCCAATTGGCATTCAAATTATGCATGCATTGCACACATTTGCATTTCTCAAGAAGGCTGTTTCTTCACATTTGGTGTCATAGCTTCAACGATCCACTATCGGGATGAAAAGAGAAGGAGAAGAATCGAGCACGAGAGAGGGCGCAAGGGTGCGAGACAGCAGCCTACTCAACATGGAATCAGAGTGCATGGAAGGGAGCCATACGAGAAGGAAGCCATACGAGAAGACGGGACACAAGGAAACCCGCGCAGAGAGGGATGCACCAAAAGGATGCAAGCGATTAGGACTACTAGCACACGACACATTGCCGAGAGAAGAACACGTAGGCACATAGATCTGTGCGTGAACCAGCCCTTCTGGTCTCTACGCGAAGTTTGAGGTGCTGCTGAATCTGCCGACAACAAAAACAAGGAAAAGGTTTGCACATTTCTAGCGAGGCATCATCACCTAGAGAAAGGCTGGAAATTCGGACCCATGAGGCAAGGGCTTTCTCTGTTTTTTGTCTTTGGACGGGGAACGGGGTGTCCTAACGGGGTGATTCCCCCCATGCGAATAGACCCTTAAAACCCTTAAACCGTGAGGAAAAGAGACCCCTCCCATTCTCCTTGACGAAAAGTCGGAGTGGAACAAGATTTTAAGGGGGTGATCCATCCATTAAGTACCCCTATAACGGTATCTAGAGCTCCAATCCACTCAAAACAAGTAGCCCAAATGCACGCACGTAGATCTGTGCGTGTTTTGGTCTTTGCGCGAAGTTTGAGGTGTTGCTGAATCTACCGGCAACAAAAACAAAGAAAAGGTTCACATGTTTCTGGCGAGGCATGATCACCTGAAAAAAGGTTGAAAATTTGGGCCCATGAGGCAAGGGCTTTCTCTGTTTTTTTTCTCTTTGGACGGGGAGGGGTGACTCCCCCCTGTGCGAATAGACCCTTAAAACCCTTAAACCGTGAGGAAAAGCGACCCCTCCCGTTCTCCCAAACAGACTTCTGACCAAGCATGATCACCTGGAAAAAGGTTGGACATTGGGACCCACTGTTTTTTTTGTCTTTGGACGGGGAGGGGTGACTTCCCCCCGTGCGAATAGACCCTTAAAACCCTTAAACCGTGAGGAAAAGAGACCCCTCCCATTCTCCCCAACGGAAAGTCAGATTGGAACAAGATTTTAAGGGGGTGATCCACCCATCAAGTACCCCCTATAACAGTATCTAGAGCTCCAATCCACTCAAAACAAGTAGCCCAAACGGAGTGTACCAGTTTACAGCATAAAAACAAGGAAGAAAGGCTAAAAGAGAAGGAAGAAGAGATCATTTTAAGTGGTTTTTCGACACAAGTGAAGCAGGAGTCGGATAAGTATCACCAACTCTACAACACTCGACTTTTGCTGTAAAATAAACCCCGTGCGAATAGACCCTTAAAACCCTTAAACCGTGAGGAAAAGAGACCCCTCCCATTCTCCCCAACGGAAAGTCAGATTGGAACAAGATTTTAAGGGGGTGATCCACCCATCAAGTACCCCCTATAACAGTATCTAGAGCTCCAATCCACTCAAAACAAGTAGCCCAAACGGAGTGTACCAGTTTACAGCATAAAAACAAGGAAGAAAGGCTAAAAGAGAAAGAAGAAGAGATCATTTTAAGTGGTTTTTCGACACAAGTGAAGCAGGAGTCGGATAAGTATCACCAACTCTACAACACTCGACTTTTGCTGTAAAATAAACCCCTTTTCTGAAATTACAGCAAGTCATTTTCTCTCTTGTATTACTAAAAGGAAAGAATGGAAGGAGAAGGGATATTTAATAATGAACTTGTCCTTTTTTCTCCACTACCAGAAGGAGATAGGGAGAGAACACCATCACCTCCTCCTGAAGAGGATAATGTAGATGAGAGTTATATACCTTTGTAAGACTAGAATAAGTCCAATCATACAAATTTAGATTTTTTGTTGTTCTAAAGATCAAAAATCTACACAGAAAGTAAAAGGAAATAATAATAATAATAATAAAGAGAAAATGAAAGAGAAGAAAAAAGAGGTAAACAAAAACTTTTATGAAAAACAAAAGGAAGACATACTTAGCAAGCAAAGCAACACTTATGTCGTCATCAGTGCCCAAGATACACATATTGAGTATTATAACCCATGTATAGAATTACCTTCATCTCTCCTTCAAGAATCTCTTGATAGGCAGTTTTCCTTCGGAAATGAAGGGAGAAACAAGTCCATCCAAGAGCAAGACGCTGAGTTTACGCCTTTAACTCAAAATCCCGTACACATGCATTATAATCCAAGTGCAAGAGGGAGAGAGGAGTCTCTCGTTGATAAGTTGGTTTCTCAGCTTAGCCATATGATTGAACAGTCCATTATGACAAAATTTGGGACTAAGAGAGTGCTGAATTTTGGGGATGAAGATTTAGGTACCCCCTCAAAGAGAGCCAAATTTCAACCTCGAGAGAGAAAGTATGAGGGAGCAAGAGAGACGGATAAAATCCTCAATTGGATTCACCATTTTGAGCTATATTTTGCCCATCAAGATAAGACCGACCACGAGAAGCTTACTCTTGCCACACTGCATCTACAGAAGGATGCTTTAATGTAGTGGCCTTTATCACAAACGGGAAAACAGCCTATTCTTCAATGGTCCAAGTTTGTAGAGCAGCTTAAGGCCACTTCCATGCCTCCGAGGCATGAAGAAGGATTGACCTTCCGCTCGGAAAGGTTTAGGCAATTTGATAACAAGAGTAACGCTGAAATTACAGCTAGGTTCTGGAAACTCTCTTTAGAGTTACCTGAGAAGAGCGAGGATGATAGAAGGAAGAAGTATTTAGCAGCCCTATTGAATCCTCAGAAGCCTTTCACCAAAGGAAAAGAGAAAGCTATTGTACAAAATATTAACAGCCAATCAGGTCCTGGATGGATACCATTTCCTTCCATGACTGATGATAAGAAGAAAAAGCTAATTAAGGAGGGTAAATGTTTCGGATGTAAGAAACATAAGCCCGGGCATCCATGGCATAAATGTCCTACTCTATTAGCCAAAATTGCCAAAACCAATTCTGTAAAAGGGAAAGGCAAAGCATCCAAGCAGGAGGGTGAGGCTTCTACCTCCTCATCCCAAGACTCTATGGTGAACATAGAACCAAGAGTAAATGCTATCCATTCATCCAACACTGGTGTATGGATGTGTGAACTGAATAGAGAGTAGGCATATTCATTGTAGAGTATGGACAGAGTATAAAGAATCTTCTCCTCCATGTAGAGCCTCTTATAGGATGAATAGGCTGAAATAGAAGGAAAAAGAAAGAAAAAGAGATTGAATGTCTATAGTTTCTATAGACTAAGTAGTTCTCCATCACAAAATCAACTATGGCCAAGGTCTACCTAGTTCAATAACACATTTGGGGTGAGAGAACATCTTTTGAATACTGACCAGTTTGTTTAGAATATGTTTCAGCTTATTGAGCACCTTACTGTAAAGAGATTTCAGCAGCTATGTATTCGGAAGAGAGTTTTAAGTATGAAGAGATATTGAAGAGGCATTGCAGTGGTACTTCTGCATTTTGAATATTCAGCATCAAGAGGAACCAGAACTTGAAGATAAGATTTAAGTTTGGATTCAGAAGCGATCGTGTACTACTAGGAGAAGACTATTTGCAAATTATGAAGAGGAGATGCAAATGCAGAAGTAAAAGAGAAGCGTATGCAAGAGAAAGAGACAAGAGAGGATCCAGAAGAAGACTTCTGTCCATTCAAGCAAGAGGGAATGTCATGACAAGAGAAATCACTAATCTGTGATTAGTACACATTAAAACATTATTATATATTATACACAAATGGTGTAACATGTGTATGTATTTATGATGGATACCAACCGATTTGTTATGGCGGTGAATCATCTCAGTAGATAAGACTAGTCGAGTTGGAGCCACTGCTTCAGACGGCATCGAATTTGGACATGTGACACTTATTCTATTAATAAAAATGTGCACACGTGACTAGGTCCTTAGGGGCAATAGGAAGGGAAGGGTGCATTAAGGTGCATTGAATGGTAGATGCATGGGTCATAGGCTAAGGGTAGGTGTAAATGGGAAGATGGAACTTCAGTGATCTCAAGGGACATTAATGAAAGGGCATCACCCTTTCATTGTGAATCTCACATAGCATCCTTCATTCACCTTGCACTCATCCGCCATCTCTCTCCCACCTTGCATGTAGGTCGAAAATAGATAGTAGTACTCTAACGAGGGTGCTCTTCCCCATTGGAGGGCCAATTGGCATTCAAATTCTGCATCCATTGCACACATTTGCATTTCTCGAGAAGGCTATTTCTTCACAAGTTCAAGGCTTTTCGACATGCCTAACACTTGGCACCATTTATTGCGTGATGTGGATCTTCCTATGCTATTACAAGTTGTTATATCCATCTTGGATGAATATGTGCAACCATGAAATAGTTTCCAAGTATACCTGAGATGGAGGGATGTTTGTTAGCACTTAGCCCTGGTATGGCCTTGTAAGCCAGTTAGGATCAGTCAACCCTCAGGTTGACTTCATTGGTCAACACTTATGGTTGACTTTGGGGCCTATTATAGCCACTAAGTCGTACTTTCTCATGATCCATTTGCAAGTACTTCAAGCTCTCTCATCCGTTGTTTGATTCCTTTGCATTTCATCTCCATTCCATTACTCCCCGCACCGTTGACAGTGATTCCAACCTCTTCTACAAAAGACCATTAGCAGGGTTGTAATCAGTTTCTTGTCCAAACACCTCTCGATGAGACTTGTGTGCATTCTCATGTTCTAATGTAGTCGCAGCAGCTACTCTAGTATGTCTGTTCATAGGGTCCATAGTCTAGTCTCAGTGTCAAGAATGTAAGCAGCAACATATAAAGGTCATTGCTGCAGTCCGTCAATTTTCCCTACGTCTAATAAATTCGGTCTTTTTGTCTCAAATGATCAAAGCACCTTGAATCTATGATGTTTTCATTCGGTTACTCGCAGAATGGTTATTTTGTTTCGTGTAATACAAACATTGCATGCAATCCATTTTTCCTATAGTACCAATAGGCTATAACTTTAATACTCGGTATAAGGTCAAATGTTTAGCATTAGCAAAGTTGATCACTTTGCCAAGAGCTAATGAAGTCCTAGTTGAGAACTTGGGTTGCTTGACACATTGTAGTATCTTGCATTATCTATTGGAGAGTGTGTCTTAAAAGACATACACAATGGGTAGTTGTTACCCAAAAGATATTGGGTGAAGTGATTGGTAACTTACTAAATGATTTTTGCTGAGTCACATTCAGCAATGTTGTAAACTGATTTCATCATATGCCAAGTGCACTAAATTCTTCTAATGTTCATACGGCAATCAGATGAATTCGGAGGGTTTACGATTCAGATACTACCCTACAGATACTACATAGACTCCAAAATCTGAAAGAAGAATTGTTTTACTGGAGCATAATAGTGTATGATTTCAACACTAATTCTGATTCTTAGCTGAATCAAAATCTGAACATTCAATTGAATATTGAATGTCATTTACTCACCAGCACTAAAATAAGTCAGAACTAGAAGTCAAATCTCAATTGAGAATTGAGAAGTGAATTCGGAATCAATTTCTGAATTTACTCAGAAGACATTTACCATGCGTGGTAAATGTCTTGATTCCAAAATTCGTTTGAAGGGATACCTTACAGATACTACCATTTGGAATTTGGCATAGGACTAAGAAGTATAGTCTAAGAATCATTGATTCAACTCTCCTACCTTCATTTATGCCGGGATCAATCTATTTTAAGTAAAGAAGAATGTTCCATCCATGGCTGGACTAATTAGGGTGCGGGCTTAACCAAAGCCTAGGCTAGACTAACCTAGGATCTAGGATTAGATCGAAGGTTAAAGCATGGTCTAATCTGGGGTTAGGAATAACGTAGGGTTGTAGCATAGGTGAGGTCTAGATCCTATGGATTGAGCTAGCCCGCTAAGGGCATGGCATGTTTGAGCTACACTTAGCAAAGTGTGGCCGTACTCAGCTAAAGGCATGGCAAGGCTGAGCTATACTTAGCAAAGTTACTTTGCGCATGCATGCTAAAGTATAGGCCCACAACTAAAGATAGCTAGGGCCTCTTCTATAAGTATACGCCAAGGGCTCATTATCAAGGGTGCGTTCCTGCGGACATAGAGCTACTAGCTTGGGAGCAACGGCTAAGGGAAAGGGCTTGTGGTATGCGACGCATGTCTAGACTGCGAGGCTAGCTCGCTGGATCTATCCCATGGTCTAGACCTCAGACTCGAGGGTGGCTCAACATACTAAGCCTATGACTAGGAGGTGAGCTGCTAGCTCCAACCTTTATGGGTTGTTTGAGGGTGTAACTCATGGTTTGATTGGACTCTGGCTTGAAGTTGTACCTTACCAAGGTCTCGATTTTATAGACCTGGATAGGGGTTGTTTCAATTAGCACCAAGTTTTAGTACTCCATCATGTTCTAGTGAAACTACTTGGAACATTTCACTGTAGTCACAAACACCTAGTGCTGACCAACACAAGGTTCCTTCTTACTAACTTCCTACGTAGAGGACATCATGCTCACGTCTATCCTTTCAGGATTCTAAGATATTGTTCTTAACTCAACAATCCAACTAGCCTTTCAATCTCTTAACTCAAATTTGTTTCACAACTGTTTGATGATTTCTTAATCCATGAGAATCTTTAATTTTATCAGATAATGCCCTCTTGTCTTCAAAGCATGGATGATGGTGAAAAGCTCCTTCTCAAACATTGAATACCATTGCTATACAAAACCTAGCCTTTTTTTTTTTTTAATGGATTGCTCCTACATCAAATCACCAACATTAGCTTCAACAACGAATAGTATATGTGGATCAGCCACATTTATGTTTATCCGATGGTTACAATACCCTTCATAGCCACAAAGCAGTCCTTCACATCCCCTTGTCATGCAAGCGTCTTGCCCCTATGCAGGTCCAGTCATTGAAAATTGAAATAGCAACTTTGGCAGTCTTTGGAGACCTTCAAGACTTGCAACTCTTCATCACCTGTTTTGATAAGCTATTCAAGAATATCCATAATCTTAAGAATTCATACAAATTTCATCTTCCAAAAGTATATGCCTCACGTATCTCACATCTTTGGTCACAAACTAACTTAGATTTTTTAGCATTTAATTTATTCTTAGTCCTTTCAGTAACAAAACTATTGTAGCCTAAAGTGAACTCCTTCGCTGAATTTGAATCATGCTCAAGCTCCATCAAACACATAAGCGGCACATGAGGTAAAATCATGTTCTTCCTTGAGCATATCTTGCTCGTCATTTTCACCCCCCAAAAAATAGAAACAATTATAGTTTCTTGGCCTAACTCATAAAGCCATTCTCTATCACAGAGGAGATCGTTCATATCAAAATCAACAATTTGAAAGTCCAAGTCAACAACTTGGATCATTGTGTCTCATACCTTCTTGTCTGTGCCCTTTGCAAAAGACACAAAGTGTCTATGGTCACAAGGACAGCACATAATTTAAAACATTGTACGGGGCATTGTCATCCATCATCACTCATACATGAACCATAGAATGGATATCTTTTCTAGGATCATGCAACTTGTTCAAGATCCACCGAGGTGTCTATACACTATTCATCTAACTTAATGTGTCTTCCATCGTTTTTACTTTCAGTCCCACGTTGGTTACAAACCACAAAACTTTATCTTTTTCCACCTCCAAATGGTCACCTTGGATAGGATGGGATCCTTGAGACTTCCCATCGCAGATTGACTACAAATAATCTCTTGCTACAATTGACTCTCCAAATATTTGGTACACTTTGCATCATCGGACACATCCTAAGCTCTCTAAACAATGCATTGAAGCTCGAGTCCTCTCTCTCTCTCTCTCTCTCTCTCTCTCTCTCTCCACCCACCCACACGAGTGCGCAAAGTTGGCCTTCTATGTATAATGTCAGTCATCCAACCTTTGTTCATGCTTCAACCTTGGGAACTCTCCTCAAGTCAAACATCATCTTCTCTAGGAACTTTAGGAGTCTTACTCTATGCTCGGTAGAAATGTGAAATAAATACCACGCGAATTCATGGCATGACGTATGCGCATGTTAGTAAACAGCAAGCAAAGCAAGCCTTCAAGGAAAACACACACTGCAAATTGTCTTCCGTCGAGGGCACAGCACCGGAACGTGCAACCCAACCTAAGAAGCACAAACAGCAAACCCCTGTACGAACTACATCACTTAGTAACTCAATAGTTATACTCCGTACAATCATGTTCTTCGTGGGCTGAAAAATGCGAATATAATGGCTTGTTAGAAAAAAGACCACATTTGAGGGCAAGTTATGTCATTGGGATCTGCACCTCGAGGAACATGATTCAATGTGATGCCTGTATCAGAGAGTGCCTTTTGAGTGTTATGTTGCAAAATCATGGTATCCCCGAAGACGTTAATTTCTATTGGGCCCGTGAGATCGGCCTGCTGAAGCGCGGAGCTTAGATTCTGCGCGATATAATGAGGGTCTACATCCCTTGGCACACCACAATTTTCAATATCCCACCAGATAGAGATTTTAGATTTGCAATCGTCACCTTCTCCCATAGCTCCTACAAGAATCGAAGAGCTTCAAGACCCTAAACAGTACAGTACAGAAAGAGACAATGGAGAAGCCTAACGGGAAGAGAGGACACACCTGCAAGCGGCGATCAGCTCTGGAGGGAAGGGGCGGAGAGGCTGGAAATTAGGGCTGGCAAGATGGAGACGAATGGCAAAGGTAATGGTTGAGCTTCTGGTCCCCTTCCTCCTCCTCCTCCTCCTCCTCCTCGCCTGTCGTTAGGGCTCGACGTTTGAACACACTTTTACTTAACCACGTCATTAGGGAGTTAAAGTAGATTTTTTGCTTTGAGAGTTAAAGTCACTTTTTCCCCGAGGAATCTTGCCTTGGAACATCTCCTACTTTACTCATAGGAAAGTCCTTGGACCATGGTTCATTCCACAGCAACCATCTCTAAATGAGCTAAGAGGCTAATTATGGGCTGGTTAAATTAATTGTGGGCTGGTTCATCATTGGGAGGGATTCCTAGTATGCCAACATCTAACAGCTGCTATTAGATCTAGGCAGACCGAGGACTTTTACTATGTAGGAAAGGTTGGAGCCTTTCTCCTCTTTTTCAAGCTGCTCTCTAGCGTCTATCACTGCGTTCTCTGAGATGCTCCTATTTCTCTGCAAATTTTATTTCTCCACATAACATAGTGATTAAAGAAAGCCCATAGGTGGGACTGCTCTCTTGGCCACAGTACAGGAATGGCTTATGGCCGGATCATTCATTAGTGCCTTCCATGGTCATGGCATGGAATGGACCATGGCAGCACAATGGATTGGACCGTCACAAATCACGTTATCCAATGGACCACAATTGCAAAGTGGAATGGGAATGGACCACGACGGATCGCACGTCATGGAATGGAATGGACCACAATCTCGAGATTCATCTATACAGTATGGTTATATCATCGCAGAATCGATTGATTGCACCCACAGATCAATTTTGGAGATGATGTTATTCACAGAGCCCTAGTGCCAAACGTGCATGCCTCCCACAACCGATACCTCTCACGGACGAGGCTATCACCCTGCTTAATGGTCCTTTGGCCAATATGTTGAGGCCGATTGTCATTCAGAGCATGAAGTAAGCATGGATCTCTCTATAATACAAGACACGTATGCTATGGGATGAAGGTATGGACAAGATTAAAATTCAGTGTTTGGGCCGTGATCTCACGAATATCAACACCTGTTAGCTCACGACTGCGACCGATGCAACTAAAGGAGTACAGAAACTTTCAAAACAAAGCTTGATAGTAACCCTGCTAGATTGTGTCAAGAGTATAACCGACTTCATGCTTGTGGTTCCTTCCTCCTCTTCATGAGGAAAGTCCCTACAGAAGATGAAAGATGGTTTGGCACTTTAGATTTGTTGGCCGTGGATTTACAAAGCATCTTTTGCTTCCGTCGTAGAGAAAGATTGGCTTTTGTCTTGCTCCAATCCTGTGGAGTGCACCCTTTCCCCTAACAAAGTTCTCTGTAACGTATGCCCCACCTAGGTGCATTTCTCTCAGCTACAACAGGTGCTACTCTGGGTCACATTTTATACATGCAAATGTTCAATCAAAACGTACCACTGTGAAAGCTTGTATTTTGTGGGATAGGAGGGAAGAGCGCCAATGCATGTGGAGCTTGTCACACCAAATGGTTGGGAGACTCATTGTTGCCATTCACTTTGGAGCGTCTCGGACGCTTGCTACAATGGTAGGAAATTTGGTCATTTTGCCACAAATTGTCTTGACCGCAACGTGCCATCACCATTGTGGATTTTGACAAGCTTTTCACAATGTTTCTCCTCATGCACAATAATCAAACAAAGAGGCATTGGTAGTAGTCCAACCTCCAAGTCCCCAGTCGCCTCTTAATAACACAATTGCAAGCCACGGCTATAGGCTACAAATGACCACCAGCTCCGAAGACAAGATGCAAAACAAAAGCTTGCTGAAGGTGGTGGCGTTCATCACAATTCTGTTGCTCTAATGATATCCATTGCTCAAACAGGCCGACCAGCTCAAAATCGTGGACAATCTCATGTGGTAATGCACAATTGGTAGCTTTACAAATGGTAGGTGGCAAATCAGTAGCTGAAAATTTGCCATCCACGCATGGGACTACCAAATCAGGTCCACTGCACAACAATAAGGGTTCTATGTGAAAGAAGAATGCATATCAAAATTTATACACACCATTGTATGATCTCATGGATGATGAGTAGGTTCCACCTGGTTTCCTAAATGAAGAATCTCTCTTGTTTTAGTTGGAACATAAGGGGCCTTTGCTCGCATCGGAAGTAGAAGATTATCATAAGAACTCTCCCTAGATAGTGTCTTGATTTTTGTGCACTACAAGAAATCAAAACAAGTGGCTGTAGTATTACATATGTAAAACTTAGGAATTATGCTAGATTTGCCAACTACTCGATATGGGGTAAGGGTGGCACCACTCTTCTTATCCATAATCCCTTTCAGTCTCAGTTCATTGAAGGTGATGAATTTGGAAGTTACATAGCTTGTCGCGTAATCCTAGAAGGTGTGCCGGTTATTCTAGTATCAGTTTATGCCTCAAATTCATCATTTGAGTGTGCTAGACTGTGGAATCAACTGCGAGTCTCCTTTGTTGTCAACAAAGTATTATTCGTAGGAGACTGGAATGTGAACACATCTTCATCCGACCAATCTCGTGTTTTGCCAAAAAATCGCTTCAAGGGAATCTATTGCATGGGTTGGCTTCTCGACTTCTACAGGTTGGTTGATTATCAGTGTCTCAAGCACCTTCAAGAATACACGTGGCACAATTGCCATGCTGGGAACTTATGGCGTGTGGCCCATTTGGATCGATTCTACTTCTCTGATTAGGGCCAGTCGATTGACTTGAGGGTATGACATCAAGTCCTATATAACATTGTGTGAAATGCAAATAAAGGACTAGCTCCATTTAAAATGAATGTGAGTTTTTTTGGTTCACCAAGATTTGATGAAGATCTTGCATATACATTCCACATAGAAGTCCTTTTCATGCCTGATTCTGAGCAAGGAGTTTTATATAAGTGAGATCACCAATGAAATCTTCCACACAATTCAAAATTTTTCTAGGACTCCTTGAATGGAATAGTCCAGAGTTACCTAGGTATGTAAAGCTCATGGTAGGGCAAAAGCTCACTGGAGAGGCATTCGTCTAAAAGTGCTACATGTAGGGTGTGGGCCTTCTTACTACTCACCATATAGGATTCTCCTCATGACCATTTCTCCCAACTTTGTTGTGCTCTATAGAGCTATATCTTTGAACTTTGGACAATCAGAGAATGGCTACTACACAAATTCAATGCGGTTTGAAGTGGCTTGGTGTTGGTGATCGCCCTTCGGATTTCTTTTTCCAACATGTTATGGAATGAAAGCTTAAAGAAACTATTGTTCTTATTCATGACGAATAGGGAAGCGAAGTCACCAGATTTCAGGGTTTCATAGTTTTTGGAACCCACTAATGCTTTGATTTCTCAACATGAGTAGAGTCTTTTATAGCAACCATTCTATGAGTAAAAAATCCATTGGATTGTCAGCCCCGATAAGTCCCCTTGTCTTGAGGATATCCCTCTCCATTTTAATAAAAGGTACTGGAGCCTTTGTGGGAGGGACCATACTACTCTTTTGAACCATTGTTATCGAGTCAGCTATCTGCCTCCTTCAATTAATAAAGGCGCCATAAACCTAATACCTAAGTCTCAGGAGAGCATTACCCCCGATGACTGGTGCCCCTTGAAAATGCTCAACGGGGCATACAAGATAATGGCAAAAACTTTGGCATGTAGGATTAAGTTCACTCTAGCTGAGCTCCTCCACTAGCTCCAATATGGGTTTCTCTATGACCGTAGTATCCACACCATTTTAAATATGGTTAATCACGTGGATATGCACTCACTCAAAATTGGGAGTTTGTGCTACTCAATCTTGATCTAGACAAGGCCTACAACAAGATCAATTGGGACTTAAGTGACACTTTGACTTTGATTTGGAACTGGCTTCCATAACATGGTTAATGTTCTATTCTTAATGCCTCACAAACTGTTTTGGTCAATGGATACTTGCATGAAAGTTTTCCTTTGAGGAGATCGATGCACCAAAGTTGTCCCTTGGCACCCTTGTTTTTCATGCTTGTCACACTGAGCCACTCCTATGAATTGTATCTGTATGTCAACAATGGTCTTCTATGGGTCCTTTCACTGTCAGATAACTCCACTTTTAGATCCCAATAATATGAGTATTTTAAGTTGCTAAACATCAAAACATCAATTCCTTCATGAAAATCATGTATGTGTTTGCCATGGTGTCAGGTTCTCATATTAACTATTATAAGAGTATTGGCTTGATATTGCTTGGGAGTAGACTCCATGATGGTTCAAACAATCTCAGTTTAAGCTTATTTCTCCAGGAGAAGTGTGTAAATATCTTGGATGCCGACGGGGTTTGGGAATTACCATGCAACAACGTCTTCCATGGTGTTTACAAAAGTTAAGAGTTAAATTTCATAAGTGGAAGGATAAGCCCCTTTCATAGCTTGGCAAGATTGTGGTACTCAAAACACCTTTTGGCACCAATGCTTGTTTATGTCTCATCTATCCTACCCTTCTCCTACATTGGCCTCTAGCAATGGAGAAGATAGCTCAAGATTTCATGTGGTGATGTCAATGGCATGCCTCCTTGTGGGAGCTGGCTTGTCCTTTGAAAGTTTTAGTCGGTCTTCGATTGGAGTTTTTTCTCTAACAAGTGCAAGAGGCTATGTTGTGAATGGATTTCTCAACTCCATACAATGGAACCTTTGGCAATCCTAGCATGCTATTGGATAGAACAAGTGGGAGTGCTTGAATTCTCACATGAGAGTAATAAATGGTTGGAAGCTTTATCTTCACCATTCCCTATTAAAATTTTGCATTCTGAGCTATTGTCTAAGCTAATTCAGGTGTATAAAAAATTACTTGGCACCTACACATGGGTCAGCAATAGACAACTTGGTGGTGATGGATCCCTTAGGCTAAATATTTGCATTAATCAAGTGCCCTTCATCACCAAGTAGCACTAGTCCAATTCAGTCCTTGGATCTCAAAACATCTTCATGTCAAGGGCCTTTGCACATGGCTAGCATCCTTGTCGAAGCTATTGTTTGATCTCCCTATGCTTGTAGCTCAATATCTTATTTCAACAAAGGAACGATGGTTTGTTACTGCCACTCTTCTTAGAATGAAGCATTTATGGCCTACTACTTCAGTTTATGTACCCTAGATGATGTTAGGCAGATGGTACTCTTCCCTGGGGTCAGATCTTTCATGATTGATATTGCACAAGTTCTCTTCCATTAAATGTTCCCCATTTGGCTTAGCTTGCTTGGAAGTAATGAGCCCCCTTTGATCCTTAATTCCTTTGGGAGATGTGCATTCACAAGTTCTGGCAAGCAATTCCATCCAACCAGCATAATTTTGTTATTTGGCGGTTACTACTCTATAAATTTCCCATGAAGGATTGTTTAACTAAATGGGGAGATATATCACTTGTTTGCTCCCGGTGTAAGGTGAGTATAGAGTGTCATTTTCACAGTTTTTAGGGTTGTGTAGTGGCACGACAAGTTTGGAGAACTCTTACTGAATGGTTGGCTAAGGCTCAACTTGGTATCCCATTTAAATGGAAGGTGTTTCTACTAGGAGATAGACATGTTCTCAACGATATGCAATATCAACTTTGGTAGGTTTTTAGAGCTTTTGTGGTTCAAGATAATTGGAAGCTCAGGAATGATGTAGTTTTCATCATTCAAAACTACCTCATGACTTTGCTAAAGTATATTTGTTACGCTTACTCAAATACTTAGGCCAAGGTTTCTTGGAGTATCAGCTTGCCTTCAAGGTCTTGAAAGTTATATAGCTTAATGTTGTTTTCCCCTTCTCTTTACCTTAATAAATTTATTTGTTGTGCAAAAAGAGTACAAAACTAAGATCATGTAGATTCATTGATTTGTATTGATGGACTACCAAGGCAACATTTGGTGATCAATTGGGGGGACTTTTTCAAAGGTTACAACTTAGTATGTAAAACTATGAACATACCTATGCAATGAAATCTTTATACATAATAGACAAAACTAGACATATTTGGAGCTTACATGCTTTATGATGTAAAGGATACCTTTTGTGGTAGCATGTGTTTCTTTAAAAGGATAACTTTGCATTTGAAGCATTACATGAAAGCTAACATACATTGTAATGATCAAATTCATTTTCATCAACAAACAAGCAATTAATAACTTTATTCTCTCTTATCGTTCCACCATAGTTGTTATTTTTTGCCATTTCGCTTCACATATCTTCCACATAGCATGGTAGAAAGCTACACAAAAATTATATATAACAAAGGAACATAGCATTCCTTTACCAAAAAGCAATTCTAAAATGTCTAAGCACTAACATCATTTAAATATGACAAACATTTCATAAAGCAAGCCTAAACCAAATGGTTCAAAAGCATTGATACGTTCTTTCTACAAAGTCCATAAAACAT
Source organism: Dipteris shenzhenensis (assembly GCF_047967505.1). Taxonomy (NCBI): domain Eukaryota; kingdom Viridiplantae; phylum Streptophyta; class Polypodiopsida; order Gleicheniales; family Dipteridaceae; genus Dipteris; species Dipteris shenzhenensis. Next base: position 2,069,727 of record NC_141612.1, read on the forward strand.
TTAAACTAACACCATATATATTATAAAGATAGTTCACTAAAGTTGTCAACTAAACAAGTAGTATCCAAGCCAAAGGTATCTCACAATGAGTCATATGAGCATCTTCACCCTCTTGAGTGAGTAGATCCAATTGAGTTCACTTGGTGTAGCATCATAACTCAGCACAGATGCTACGGGGAATGAGAGGGGAATAGAGATAAAACAATATGTGCAACTTCTACAAACAAAATACAGAGAACACGAATGGAAGAACAGAACACTGCATAACTCTGTATTCCCGAAGTAGGAGCTCTCTATACAATTGTGTAAAGAACAGATACAGAATGCTAGTAATAGCATGCATACAAGAACCGATTATCAGTTAGAAACTGTTGAAGACTCAATCGCTTGGAAGATTGAACCGCCGATCGTTGTGGCTAACCTACCCTCGCACACCCCTCATAGTCACTACTGCTAACTTGCATGGTTATGCAATAACACATGGCACTCATGGTGGATTGTGCGAATTCACAACAGATACCCATCCCCTATGATAGATATGTGCATCAATGCAATAATCATTTTGGGCATAGCCTCAGTAGAGAACCAGGTGCAGTAAGGTTATCTCAATCCTTCACTAAGTACACAAGAACAAAAGCATCTCTTTTCGAATCTATTCGGAATTTGAAAACGAAAACATAAAACTGTCATCAGTTATTAATGCCTGTCTGAACATTCTAGGCTATCATCACCTGCCTGTGCAATAGGACACCACACTCTGGGTGCTTTTTATCCTATGAGGCCACCCAAAAGCCACCGTCGGATCTCTACTCTTCATTCGAAGTGGAAATGCACTAAACAGGTGCATCAGTTATTCCCACGTTGCTTGGTCCTGCATCACTGCATTCATGACACTCCTTTCGCAACTGCTTTGTCGGTTTCGCTCCACTCAAACTTGCATCAAACTTGCATCAACAATTTCCACAACTGCCTCCTCTACAACCAAAGCTGCAACCTCCGATCCTGCTCCATATTCATCAACCACTGCAAGGGATGTGGCTTTGACCAATCCACTGATTGATGCTCAAGCCACTGTTTATCAATAGGCAGAAGCTCCTCAATCCACACACCCTGTGGCAATTGCTGGATTACCATAGGCTCATACAACGGAGGATCAAGTAACCCTGGAAAGGAGGTGTGCCTATTATAAAACTTTTCCAAAAAATTATCCGCTTCATTCCACCAAGGAGGGTGAGGAGGTAAGGACAAACTAAAGAATGGGCACACAGCTCTAACAAAAAACACAAAGAATGCCTTTTCCGCTTCAGCACTTGAACTCTTTTGCTAGAGCGAACAACAATGTCTATAATGCCTTCAGCAAACTCTTCATACTTTGCATGCCAATCCTCCCCAGTAGGTACTAACTCCGCAACCACTCCTTTACCCTTATCCGCACTACCTCTCCTACCTGCAAAATGACTGGAACCCATCGACCCAATCCTAGTGGTCGTTGTTGTGCACTGAAGTTGCTCCAACCACCTCTGAGTGAGTGAGCCACCAACCAATGGACTGCCTCTGGAAACACCTATCTCATTGGACATAGGTGCTACCAACACTCTCACCCTTTCTGCCATGACTGATGGGGGAGGCAGATGCATGACGCTAATCTAGGTTGAAGCCACTCCACTACAGAACAAACTCTCCATCCCACCTGCATGAGAAGGAGCAAGGGGTGCAAGAGAAGAAACCACACCTTGAGTGATTTGAGGCCCTTGACGTTTTTGCTTCTTGGACACTCGACCAGTTGAACCTTCAGCCTCCTCCTGCAAAGGTTCTTTAGGCTCAAGGGTAGGAATTAATGCCGTATTCCATCGAGGCGCAGTAGACTCAAGCTGTAAAGGGAATAAAATCTCCAGAATCTAACTAATCTTTGAGTCCACAGCCTGCTTCTTATCAACTGCTGTCTTGCCACTTGTTGAGCCTCTACATGTATGCGCTCCTTTAGAACACGTGCCCAAGGCACTGCTCGCTACTCAACCACCGCGATCATCCCTCGAGACCGAGGAGTGATCGTGTAAGTCTTTGCCTGTAAAAAAGCCAACTCAAGGATCCAGTGATATAGGTCCCGAACTTGAACATCCTTACATGAATTGACCTTGTACTCTTGTCTAGAAGGAGTCCCAAACTTAGCAAACATTGACTCTGTTGAACAAGTCAGCTGCACAAACAATATGCCATCCATCAGCAAATATAGTCTTGTTGATAGATCAATTGAATGGTCAGTAGCTCCCGATGCTCACCCAAAAACTCCACCACCGTTGATCCCATTGCCATTTGTTGGCAAAGCGCCAACGCTACTGGGTGCACATTCACCCTCAACCAATCAATGCTGCTGAAGCTCCGAAGCAACAGACATTGAAGACGAGCATCAATAGATTGCGAATCAATATAAAATAGTGGAATGAAGGGGTGGAACTACACATGTGCCATCACCATAGTGACGTGAAGCAGAAGGAAGCAAAGAGTACTGAATGTAGGGAAAGGCTAGAAGTCAAAGGAGCTCAAGAGAACTGCAAGTGCGATGAGGAATAACAAGCATGCAACTGGTACATGCAAACAAATGTCCAAGAATTGCAATCCAGATTGCCAATACCCTCGCCTTGATGATAGGTTGTTGCATGGCAGCTGGGATACGACCTCGTAGAAGATTGCTATCATCATGCATCAAACCCTTTTACCACATGTCCTCATGTGATTGATCTACCGCCTCCACCTCAACCCAAGAAAGTTGCACCTCAATTCCAGAATGGACCAGACCAGTGTTTCCCTGGCATTTGCCCAAAACGAGTGTTGAATAGAAGCACCAATTGCCCGTGCTCGAATGATTTTTCTTCGAAGCCAAATCCACCCTCCGCTTCCTCCTTGCTTGAACCTTTAGAGTCAGATAGTAGCTCTCCAACTACATATCATCCAACTGATCCAGAGCATCCAATCAGAACACCATAGATTCCTGCGGAAGAAGCCTATCCTCCATCGCAATCCACAAACTAGGAACGATATGCTTGATTGGCATAATTGCTTCTAGCCCAAATGCCAACTTGAAAGGAGTCAGCCTAGTTGCCACCTTGAACGATGTGCGGTAAGCCCATAATGCTGCCAGCAACTTATCATCCCAATCCGTGCAGAGCTCATTCACTAATAGCAGCGAAATAATCCGCTTGAATGTATGATTTGTAGATTTAGCCAATCCAGGTGGCCAACCATGCAAAAGGATGCTAGGTGGTTTGCAAAGAGTTGCTACCTCTGCCAATGGTTGGGCCAACCCACAGATTGTGATCAAATATTGTGATCAAATGCCGCTTAACCCCATTTTACCACCACTAGAGCCATTTCAAAAGTGGGGTCTGGACTTCATGGGTCCATTCAAGCCAGCAACTACCTGCACACGGAACTGTTACACGTTGGTAGCAATTGATTACTATACCAAATAGGTGGAAGCTTGGGCTTTGCGAGATAATACCGCAAATTTGGTTGTGAAATGCCTGTACCATGATGTGCTCACCCGGTTTGGTTGCCCAATTGAAATCGTGAATGACAAGGGGACCCACTTTGTCAACAAGGTCATTAAGCAGATGAATTCCTTCTATATGATAATTCACAAGAAGTCTTCCCCCTACTATCTTCACACCCATCATGCCAATCGACCCATAAGACTTTGCTGTTTTACTAGGTACAACAATATGGAATCCCTATTAAGTAAAAGTTGTAAGAAGGATCATAAGGGAATTTTCATAAAGAAGTCTACTCTACATGTGGGTTTCTTCAAAAGCCATCCCATTATGTTATGATTCCCAAAGATTAATGTAAATATTTGTGTATAAAAGAGACATTGCTATAATACTTTGCATATTTCTAAGTGAAACTATGTCTTGTTCCAATCTATTTTTGCCATATTTTTACATAGTTGGAAGCTTTTTTTTCCCTTCACTCAGATGTTTGGAAGATTTTGCTCGAAAAATGCTCGTCTCCCTTTGCTCACTCCATGCAACAACTTCATTTGATTCCCTCAACATCTCTTAAAGCTGCTTAAATTGCTCAAAAACATCAACATGGGCCGTTTCCAAGACTTCCACTGTAGTTTGGAAATCTCTCACGATGACGGACTATTTTTCAAAGCTTTTGAAAGCCATTGCAAGCTCATGCACAACCCTATCATAATCTTGTTGCAGGGTCTTATAGCTCACTCTTTGAATTTCTAACAGTGTTTTGAAAAACAACCCCCACTGTGGCTACTGCAACTTGCTCCACCATGGCTACTCTTTGCATCCTTCCTAGCCTGGAGTACAGGAACATGAATAGAATGCGGTACTAATGAAGGCACATCAGTGGGTATCCAGTGGCCACTTTGCAAGAGAAATTGTGGCAAAAAAGAAATTTCAAGTAGGGTTGTGGTTGACGTGTAAGAAAACAATACAACGTCTGTGCTCAACAGATAACAAGATCTCATATGCAAGAGAGAAAAGCAGATAGTATGGAGAATAAAAAATTTGATTACTGTAAAACTGATACAATAGATGGCGCTGCCTCCCAACCGTGCGCTCCTGCGTGAGAAGCTTCGATGGCATGCTGGAAACAGTAGAGGACGGAGGCTGGATGCTAAGGAATCAGGGTTGCTATAGCCAATGATGATGATGGGCTTCACGGGCTTGCTCTTATATAGCCACCAGTCATAGTCAGTTAGACCCAATTGGGTGACTGACCCAATCCGCCCAAAACGACTGACTGGGGGTCGGTCTTGAAATAGGCCACCGACCACATGATAGAACCGTGATCAAAGATGCGCATGAATTTGGCAAAAATGTTGTTGATATTATCAAAGGGATGGTCATTTAATGAATGAAAATAGGATGCCTTTGAATCGAATTCTTCCATTGGACCTATTTTGAAAATGGGGCCTTGACTTCATGGGTTTGTTTAAGCTAGCATGAAGTCTATTTAAGCCAGCATCACAATATATAGGGAATAAATATGTGATGATGGACACATACAAATGGGTTAAAGATCTGGCCATCACTAAGGGATAATATGAAAGCAAGCTTAACAAAAAATTTGTACCAAAATGTCATCACCCATTTTGGATGCCCGATTGAGTTGGTCTCAGATCAAGGGACTCATTTTCTGAATGATATGATGACGTACTTAATCGATGTGCACATGGTGGTTCATAAGTTGGCTATGTGCACATGGTGGTTCATAAGTTGGCTACAACATGTCATCCACAGGGAAACAGGGAGCCAGAGAGGAGCAACAAGAAAATGAAGCAAATTTTGAAGATGATCATCTTAGGAGAACAAAAAGATTGGGACACAAAGTTGGATTCAACCTTGTGGGCATACAAAACATCATTTAAGTCAATGCCATCGTTTTTATTAGTTGATGGTTGGGAGGTTGTAGTGCCAATGGAATTTAGATCATCAAGTTTGCAGATTGTGACTGAGAAGATGAGCCCAAAAGAGTCAGTTTACTTTTGTCATGAATAATTGCTCTGATTGAAGGAAGACCAGATTCATAGTTCATATATGGTGCAGGTCATCCAAGAACAAAGAAGCGCATGGGTGAGCCATAATATCAATTTCAAGATTTTTAAGACTTGATCTAATGTTAACTCTAGTTGGAGAGGTTTTTGAGCAAGCTAAATATCAGGGAGCAGGAACTAAAATAGGGAATATTCCATATTGCAGACTAGCAATGTATTCCCAACACCAGTGAATGGATTCTGCATGAAGCCTTTAATAGGTTTATGAAAATCGACAATCTAGTCGAATGATCTGGAGTTCGAAGTTCTGGTAGGGGCCATATCCAGATATCATACAGTGTGGCGGGGCTGCCCGTAATTAGTGGATTGATAGATTGCACGTGTGTCCCTCTAAGGAGATGGTTTGAACTGCATGTCTTATGTCAAGATTCATTTCAAGAGCACCCCTATCATTGAGTTTAGTTATCTTGTGCGAGGAGTTGCTTCTATCAGTCCACAACTCACTATGCAAGGTCTTCTCTGCACAACAATTCCATTGGCTTGTCACAGAGTAGTAAACAAAGTATGTGCAACTTCTGGAGTGCAAACAGAGTCTAACTCGCAAACACTTTTAGATACCATGGGCAAGAACAAAGTATCATTTGAAGCATCTCACAACTTATGTGTCAGTATGAGGTTCTAGATTTATCTCCTTTTACTAATTTCAAACTTTATCTAGATGATATGGAGCCCAAGAACCAGCTATGGCTTCAAAAAATGGATCTAGAAGGATACCATAAGTGTTCGTGTGGTGGAAATGGCAAATCAATCTTTAGAATGATGAGCAATTTGCCAAGCTGCAAAAATCGTGGGGATATTTAGCCTTGGGGATTCAGTTGATAGAGAAGTTGTGGCCATGCTATTTAAATTTCCTTGACAACCAGATGCATCCATGAATGCAAAGAAGATTAAGCACAACATAGCAGATGGTGGCAGAATTTGGGATGCCCCAGACAGCTAGGCTTTACTACATTATAAAAATTTGAGGGAGTCTAATTAGACAAGAACAAATTTTATGGTTTTTGAAGAGAGTGTTGTTTCTCACTAAATATGATTATATGTCAGAAGGATTTTTAATATTTTCTATTGAGAGAGGGCATAAATATAATTAAGCTAGAGTTGTGCATGCTAGAATCATGGGAGAGGTGTTGGGCAAGGAAAAACACTATAGGGTTACACAGTCAAAGGTCAAGTAAATGCTGGTAGCATTGTATGAGTATGCAAATGTCATGATCCAGCCAAAAAAGCCTATTGAAGTAGCAGGATTGTTGGATAGGCCTTTGAAAGTGGAACACAAAAGGAGGAGAGAATAAAATTCAAGAAGATTGGTTACATAGAACCTTACTTGGAGGAATCCTACAAAATGGTAAGAGTAGTGGATGACATTTTGCCATCACGTCCTTGTGTCAATATACCTACTCCAAGTACTAGAAAATCTATGAAGCTCGGGTTCAAACAAGGAGGAGCAAAACTAGAATCAACACCAAAAGGGAATTGGATATGAACAACCCATCTAAACATAGTGGAGTTCATGCCTTGCCAAAAGAACAGAGGGTGAAGATAGAAGATATTAAAGAATATTTTGCAAAAAAAAAGGTTTGCACTAGTAGTGCAGCAACAACAGGTGAGCAAGGTGAGGAGGAGCTTAAGGAGATTATATGAATCCCATCACTAGAGACCCAAACCTACAAATAGAGTGTACTACAAATAGGGATGTATGTGGGAATTGTGTAGTCTCCGACGATGACTCACGTGTCATGGGGATCTTGTAGGAATGCCGATGGAGTACTCGTCCAAGCTACTTTGGGTTGAGAGCAATGCATGCAAATGCCATCCACTAGTGTCACTCTAGTGACTCCTATCTTGTTGCAATCATGAATCCATAAGGAGAAGAAGAGGGAAGGGAGAGGGAAGTGGAGAAGGAAGAGAAGGAGAAGAAGAAGGGAAGAGGAGAAGAGAACATGGCATTCATGAAAGGCATTATGAGGGAACAAGAGACAACTCCAAAAAGAAGGAGGAGAGCTTGTATTCCAATGTGTGCAACCAATAAGTGAAGACCAAAGTCAACCATTTGGCCTTTTATAAATGCCACTTTTTGAAAGGACCAACCCTATTCCGTTTATACCACTCTCTTTCCTCATCCTTTACAATCATATTAGGCCCATTTAGCTCCAAGGCACAATCCTAGCTCTACAGACTTACTACCATCCATCAAATGACATTGCCAACTAATGTAGTTAATGTGCCCCCCTTCTTGTTCTTAATACAAACCCCTAGATCATGCAAAGGTCATGGTTGTTGGAGAATTGTCAATGAAATCATTTCTGGTGTGTACCCGTGTGAACTTTTGCCATTTGTAGTGCTTCATACATCTTCATCATTGGATCCTCTATTGCATAATTATTGATGGAAAGATGGATATTACATTTAGTAGCATTAGATTCCACTATAATTGCCATGGCATTGGATTCCATTGTAATTGGCATGGCATGGCATGAGTGATTGCAGTGTTGGAGGGATCGGGGTTGAGTACTTATGATAGTTGAAAGGAAGAAAAATAAAAAGAGGAATCTAAGGTGTAAGCTAGTAGGAAGAAGGTGTTAGAAGGGTTTGACAGAAGATCCTAGTGGTGTTAGTGTTAATAGAGTAAGTAAAGTTCATTCTTGTGCTCCTCCTTAAGTCCCATATTTGATTTGAGTGGGACTTGGATTGGATTCTCATTAGGCTATGTCTTTGACTTGCCATGTTTGTGAGTCCAAAGTTTTGCATGACATTTTTCCTTGATTTTTTTGACCCCTTTTTCATTGGAGTTTGATCCTATCGAGGAGGATAGCCGGACGACGTCACTCTTCATCATATTTCTAGGCCTTTCTTAGGTGTACCATCGACTGCTACATTCTATTAGAGCCGGCTTTGGAGTGGTTACTAAGATCCCCCCTCTCCCTGAGATGCCTACTTCAGTAGCAGAGGAAGTTAGGTCCGATGGGGTACCACATGTTAGGGTCATTGCCTTTGACCCTAACATCTCGGATGACCACATTATGCTTCAGCCTCCAGATGGCTCCTTCTTCAGACAGAGAGTCAATCCTATTGTGAGACATGGTTCATTACTTGGGAACCTTTCATGCTAGTCCTGAGGCAGACTTAAGTAGTTATACTTAACCATATGTGTATATATAAATATAAACATATATAAATATATATACATGTATATATATATGTATATATATGTATATATATGTGTATATATATATGTATACATATATATATATATATATATATATATATATATGTATGTATGTATGTATGTATGTATGTATGTATGTATGTATGTATGTATGTATGTATGTATGTACGTATATATGTGTGTGTGTGTATATATATATAGACATCCATATATATATATGTATGTCTATATATAGACACACATACACATACATACATACATACATACATACATACATATATGTATGTATATATGTATATATATGTATATAGATAGATAGATAGATAGATAGATACATACATACATACATACATACATACATGCATGCATACATACATACATACATACATACATACATACATACATACATACATACATATATATATATATATAGACACACACACACACACATTTGTTTATATTAGGGATATACATATGTACATATGTACACATGACATGCGAGACACACACCCGTGACATCACTAGACCAATGCACCTAGAATGGGAAACATGCATACAAAGACCCTCCATCGAAGCCAAGAGGATCCAAAGCGCATAAGAGAACGAACCTTGTTGCCAAGCAAAGCAAAGGATCAATAGTGAGCAACACGCAAGGGAGAACACAATCGGACAAGGGAATTGACACTTACCAAATATTAAATGACATGGAATCACCCTCTTAGACATTGTGGAGAGCACACAAGTGCTCCATCCTTGCTTATTCCCTCTCTTGCATTGACTTTGAATGCCCATGCCTTATGCTCTGCACTAAGAGCTCATGTGATCTCTAGGACGTAGCAAGAGAAGCATACAACGGAGCCTTGGAGCTCACAAATCAATTAATGTGACCTTAAGCTAGATGGGTCACTTAGAGCACTATGACTCACGTTGAGAATTTTGACACCCTCCCTCTTTTAAGTTTGATGTTTATCCTGTTGGAAATCCCTCTAGTAGGGATGTTTAGTGATTTAAATCAATTTAAATTGATTTACACATTTTTTAAATAAAAAACGTTTTGACAAAATCCCAGAGGAATGTTGCATTCAAGAAAACTTGAAAAGCAAGTTCAAAGAATGAATAATATGTGAAAAATCTCGAAAGCTAGCATCCAATCTCCACTACTAAAAGCACGGTCTAATAAAGTGGCGGGTGTCAACAGGAAGACAGGTGCCATCCAATATCTTAGAGCCTTATACTTGCTTTGAGACATTTCCTCATAGAAAAACATAATGTGTATCTAGCTCTTCTCTTACCATTTTTTGGATGATCAATGCCTTAGTAGTTCCACCAAAATTTTGGACTTCAATGATTCCCACTCCTCGAAATTCTTAAGGAAATACATCTTTTAGTCTATCAAACTTAACATAAAAATTTCAAATAGCATCATTACAATGTAAAGAGTGTATGTACAGTAAAAGAACTTACAATGTGATGGAGGCAAGTACATGTTCTTAGGAGTCCAAGTTAGTGCAACGTAGTTACCATTTCTACATTTTAGATGATAAGGAACATGACACACTATTTGTGGAGTATGCTTTTATACTGCATTGGGAATGGCTGAAAAAGGAAAATCCCCATGTAGAGACTATAAAATAACATTGGGTGTGGTCAGATGGTGCTATCTCTTAATTTAAATCAACATGTGTTGAGGAAGGAGGCAGTGAGGTACGTCCACTGTGTGGTATTGCTGTTGTTGCAAGAATCTACTATTGGGAGGCTACTCTATGTAGTATTTCATCTACCTCGCAAAGGTTTTATGCAAACTACAAAGTGTGAGTGCAAATTCTTGTGTGTTATGCATATAGTATGAATGAAAATTACTATGTGTTGAATGCAATATGCTATAGACCCAAGGAAGAGCACCTTCCTTGATCTTATAAATTTTGGAGAGGAAGCGTGCTCACTCTCCTCCCACATGAATGCGTGTTAACACAACATCTAACATAACATCTACTCTCATTTTAAGTGTAGAGTAGACGTGCCAACTCTCCCCTCACATAAACATGTGGTTATTGATGAATGCAAATCAAAATGCAAAATTCTTTTCAATTAACAAACACAACAACATTTACTCTCATTTTCAATGTTCGATTTCAAGCTCTCTCTTCCTTTTGAAAATTCAATACAACAATTGTACGAATCTGAGACAAATCCTATAATGAAAGAACATCATTTAATCTTCTTTCTGAATATAGCTACTTGCCCAGATCAAGTTTCTATTAGAGAGAGGCCAATGGAGAGTAGTGCACTAGGGGGAGAGAAAACAATAGGAATCGAGCGACAACACAATAGGAATGAAACTCTAGCACCTAAAGGAGATGCATAAGGTGGATGTTGAGGGTGAAACACAAGAAACAATAGAGAGAATAAGGACGAGAACCAAAGTGTGCAACTAGGAAAGGATGTGGTAGAGCATGTAGTATAGGAGAGGGCATAGTCGAGTGCTATGGATTCAAACCAAAAAAGAGAGAGAGGAGTAGTTGGACCATAGGAGAGAAGAAGCAGAGGGGAAAGACTGAGCAACAAGTGGATGAGTACATAATTTTTCCAATAGGGACCCACACATGGCTTTTGATGCAAATTTGGGGAAGGTGCAAGTGGCAAGTGGTCAAGGTTAAGAGGGGAGGGTAGGGTTAAAAGGGGGGGATGCCCCCTCTATAAGAGGAGGAGCCAATGGGATCCTCCTTGATGAATGGCCACTCGACATCTCTCTAATACCATCGCATGGCATCACCCCACAAAAAGTACTCCCATTGGTCCACCTCAAATCCTTTCCTAAATCCTAAAGGCTAGGATACATGCCCTTTTGAGACCCAATTTCTCCCCTAATATCACCTTTGAAAGCTTTAAAAGCATAGAGAAAGCATTAACTAGTTATCTTTCATTAAGCATTTATTTCATACAAATTTGTAAAAGGTGCTATAAGGAACAGGGAATATCATTAAGTATTGCTAGCAAAGAAATCTCAAGAGAAAGCAGAGGAGAAGGGACATGTGGCCCTTTCCTATCCTTGAAAATACGTCCTTCCTTGCATGAGAAGTTAGTCTAAAATGCTAATAGTGTGCCTCAAAAATTTATCTTCTTCTACTAGTTGAATGAGTTTACCACACACTCCCAATAGATTTGATCATTGAATGGCAAATTATATTTGCTTCTTGAGCTGCATATCAAATAGATCATCTAGCTTCATAAATTGAGGTTTTTCCCTTGGTCATCCATTGATAGGAGTAAGTTGATTTAATGATTGAAGTGAGTAGGAGTAAGGGTTAGATGCTACTTTATGTAAAGAATGTATAAGAGGAAGATGACCTCTTATTTTGTGCTGGCAAAAGGGAGGTGCTTCCATTACATGCACCATGGTTATTTTGCACTTGGAAATGTTAATGGCCATGAAAAATTGTAACATTTTCATCTTCTTATTTGCCTCAGGTAGGATAGCCGAAAGTTATTGTTTCAATGCCACTTGACTATAGATTATAACTCAAAAACCAAACTCACTAACCAACGGATTTAAGGAATGAGTGAGAAATTAGAATTTTGTAAAGTTATACGAGTTTCAAAAGAAATGATTCACGACAAATGTTAACACCCTCAAATGCAAATACTACATCATAAGTTACCTAGTAACAAGTTTGCCTCAAGTAGGATATTAGCCTAAAGTTAGCCTTTCATTCAATGCTTAATGGTCGGTGTAGAAGACAAAATCATTTGCTTGTAGATAGTGCCGAAATTTTTTAACACGATACACCATTGCTAGGGCTTCTCTTTCTATGGTGGTATAGTTGATCTCTGCATCATTGAGTTGTTGACTGGCAAAGTAGAATGGGTAGTCTTTCCTATGTTCACTAGGTTGACAAAGCACACTCGCAATTGCATACTTGGATCTATTAGTATGAGCATGAAAATAAATAATTGGGAGATATAAGGATGGGTGTTGTGATTAGGTGCCACTTTAAAAGCTCAAAGGCTTGGTCGCACTCTTTTGTCCATAAGAATTCCACTAATAATTTGTAAAGTGGTCTAGCTATCATGGCATACCATAATATAAATGTTCTATAATAGCCGGCATGTCCCATAAAGACCTATACACCTTTGGAATTTGTAGGAGGAGGCAATTCCATGATGACTTTGATTTTGTCCATGTCAGTTGCAATCCCATGTTGAGAAATGATGTGTTGCAAAACAACTCCGTGGCTGACCATGAAATGGCATTTTGTTGGATTTAGGGAGATGCCATACTCCATGCATTTGATTAGTACTGCTTCAAGACATTTGAAGTGGTCTTTTTTGTTTGAATGGATGTATAAATCATCCAAGAACACTTGTAAAAACTTATTCAGAAATGACTTGAAAGTTGTGAACATGACTAGCTAGAATGTGGTCGGGCATTACAAAGGCCGAATGGCATGACTCTATATGCAAAAATACCCCATTATGTAGCAAATGCTATTTTTGATTGGTCTTTAGGAGCAATTTGCACTTGGTTATAGCCACTGAAGCCATCCAAGAAGCTATATATTTCGGAACCTGCCACCTTTTCCAACACTGTTTCTGTTGTTAAGGGTAGGGGATAGTGATCCCTAATTGTGGTGGCATTCACATTCTTTAAGTTTATGCATATTTTGAGCTTATTGTTGCACTTAGGCACAATGACAATGGGTGAAACCCAATCAATGTGCTCTATCTCATAGATGAATCTGGCATCTAGGAGTTTTTCTAGCTTGTCATCATAAACCATGGTGCCATACTTAGGATCTGTGCGATAAGGTCCACATACTTTAGGGTGAGCACCTTCCCTTATAGGTATCGTGTGTACTACCACGTTTGGTCAAATTCCTTTAATCTCTTTGTATGACCATGCTAGGCAGTCACGATATTCCATTAGGAGTGCTGAGTTTGGTTTCATCTTCTTGTCGAAGTTGTTTCCCAATGAAAACTAGTTTTTCTTCCTCCCCTTCAAGGGAGAGGTTTATTGTGCATGTTTTTGCCAGTCCCTCATAGATTGGAGTTTCTCCAATGCTATTGGTTTCTTGAACGTCAGATTCTCTTAGTGGTCTTGGCATTGCTATTGGGACATTGCCACTTGTGTAATTCTTGAAGTACTCCGACACTTCTCGAAGATCAGCCTCTGATGGTGTTGAACTAGCCTGACATGTGCCATGTGTACTAGGTGGCATAGTTTCATTTACCAATTTGTTAGGCTCTTTTTGACTTTCTTTTTTTGAAGTCTCTTGATCAAGCTTCATCCGCACATGTGGCTTATATGTTTGAAACTTCTTACATTGGGAACTATGGGGTAACTTTTCCACTGATAAGGGGTTCCCAAGTAAGGGTTCATTTGTCGCGCATACTCCTTCCAGTCCCTCAGGGGGCTATTCAAGAGGCGGTGGTTTTGATTTTGAGGGAGCTGGCTTTGCAAGATACAATTCGACGATCCTTGTTTGGACTCGTTTGAATTCATTAAAGTGTTCAGCCTTGGCTTTTTTGCAAGTTCCTCCTTCAGCTAGTTTGCAGGATCTTCTGCTGCTATTCAACTTTGGAGGTTCAACTTTTGGGAGCTTCGATTGCCATTAGGGCATGCAGAATGGCTGAGTCATTATCAAAGATTTGATCTTCAATTTCAACGTTCTCAGCCTTAGTTTCACGGTCCCAAGGAAAATCGGAGTCATCATTGGTATGGGTACCTTCTTCAGGTTCATTATCCCACTTGAGGTCAGCCATAAAGAATGGCTCCTCTAAATTGATTGGTTCTTCATGTGTGAGTGGAGGATCTACCTGTAGCACCTTAGCATCTATCTATGAGAAGATGGGGTCTAATGAATGGCACTTATCGATGGTTGCCAATGTTTGTACCCAGTTATTAACATTGCTTTGTGAATCGCCTGCTATGGCATGCTGTTGCAAGGGAGCTGATTTGCTTGAGATTGTCATTGAAGATGTGTCATCCAATGCTCTAGGCACAATTGGTTTTATAGCTCCTGTCCCCACATTCACTGTGACTGTGGTGTTGTGATTCTGGATTGTCAGTCTATCAGTTCCCCAATCATGGAGGATTGATGCTTCCCGTAACCAAGGGCATCCCAGTAAGATTTGATAGGATTTTTTGGGAAGATCCAAGATTGTGAATTGAAGGGAAAAGCGAACTCCTGTGACCTTTGTGGACATGCCATTCACTATTTCCAAGGGTTTAGTCCATGAATCATCGACAAGGCGTATGTTGACATTAGCCTTTTGCATTAGTGGGAGACCCCATTCATCGTACAGCTCCTTTGATAGGACATTTACACCTGCTCCACCATCCACTATGGCTTGGACTTCATTATATGCCTTATGGATCAAGGGCACAGTAATGTTGCGTATGTCATCTCTCTCACCCATCCGCACAAGGATATCTTTGATGTCATTCATAGATGGAGGAGGATTTGCAAGTTCAATCCATCCTTTGAAACTCTCCCAGAGATTGGGACAATTTTGTAGGAGGATTCCGATGGGAATTGACACAGAGCAACTCAGGATGCTAGAGAGTGCGGCTCCTTCAAGTTGATGTGGCAGTACATTATGTTGTGGAGTGTGTTGTTGGAATAGAGGCTCGAGTACAATATCAATACTTTGTGGGGCCAAGTCATGGATTGGGTCTTGAGCTTGTTTCTCAACCTCAAATTGAGCTTGTTCCTTTTGTACCCATTGTTGAAGTGCTTGAAAACGAGCCTTCTCCACTTCTCCATTTGGGTATGGAGCTTCTTTTATTTGAGGCTTAGGAGCTGATGTGGATGAGCTTGGCTGCTCATTACTTGGTGGAGGTGGAGGCACTTGTGCTTTCTTTCTAAGAAGTCACTTTGGTTGGATTGGAATGTTAGGGTCCTTGGTGGCCTCTTTTTGCTGGCGTGTAATTACATTCACAAGTTGTGATATTATGCTTGCCGGCCCTTGACTTTGATGGTCCACCCCAATGATGCCGATTGGGATGTCGCGCTTAACCTTTGTTTGTTATGGGACCTTATTTTTCATGGGACAATCCATAAAGGCATGTCCTATGCCACAATCTCTACAGAGTGGTTGGAAAGTTGCAGGGCTACCATGATGAGGGCATTCGTGATTTTCTCCACAACTGTAGTACAATATGTGATTGGTGCTTGATATGTGTTTGGATGTACTTGATTTGCATAGACTAGTATTAGTCCCTCTGCGCCTTCTACATAGTACATTGGGTACTCTACTTCATACTCAAATGTGGCGAGTCTACTTTCTTGACTTGTAATTGATGTATTGGAACTGCCTGAGGAGCTGGATTTGGTGCTCTTGGATATGGTTGTGGATTCCGATTCTTGAGTAATTGTGGAACTTGTGTCCGAACAGAAATAGGATTTAGCCTCAGAGCTGGGGGCACTTGTGCAAGTGCTGATTGCCTGTACACAGGCATGGGTGCCACTTGGTATTATTGAGGTCGAGGTGGGTTGTTGCGCATGTTGAAGATGCAATTGTTTTCATCATGGCTGTCGACGACGCACCACAACCTTGGCGGTGGATTTGCTTGTGCAGTGATCCTGGCTCTTAGGATTGGGCACTCATTTGTTGTATGATTGGCCATGCAGTGTAGACACCAGACATTTTCTCACTGTTAATAAGTCTGAGGTGTCGGTTGAGACAAGTGAAGCTTTTATTCCATGGCTTGCATCATGTCTTCTTTCCGCTTCATGGTCATAGCCACTAGACGATCTTCATTTGATGTTTTGGCATTGGACTTGGATTTGCCCTTTTTAGAGCGCTTATCTCATGCACTGGATCTGCCATCATCACTGCTGGTGTCAAAGTTGGTCATGCCATCCTCGATGTCAATGGCTGTCGCATGAGCAGCACGCATGAGCAGCACTTAACATTTCATAGCTGCTGCTAATCTTTTTCATATCCTTTCGAATTTTCTTCCTTGATCTTGCAATGAACCAGGCCGTGAGGTACTTTGCATCGGGGCATGGCTCACATTTGGTGATTAATCTTTTCATCTTGCCCATGTACATGCGTACATCTTCTCGATGGCCTTGTTAGATCTTGCTTAGTTGGAGAGCTGGATCATCTTGTAGCCTCTCCATTTGAAAGTACCTTTTGAATTTTGTTTGAAGCAGGTCCCATGTGGCTCACTCTTCCACTAGAAGGTCTAGGTACCATTCAGATGCTTCATTAGTTAAGGCCATGGGAAACCAGGCCACCTTAGTTTCATGGGATTGATCTCTACCTGCTCAGCATGCGGCATCAAAATGCTAGAGGAAACGGGCTAGATCTCCCCTACCATTATATTTGGGAAGTTCCAGTTTCCCCAATGGGTACCTCCCTTGATTTTATTATTTCTGTGATTAACGAAATTGTCAGCCTCTGCATCGAGGTCAATATCCCCATCATCGTCATCACGCGATGACATCTAGCCCTATTGTGGCGTGGAAGACTTAAAGGGATTTCTTGAATTTTAGGGGGGGAACCAGGGCAGAGGATTGTCGGAGGCGGTGGTTGCAGCGGAGTTGTATGCAGATTTGGCGAGCGTTGGAGCCAGAGGCATTGGCCAAAGCGTAGCTGATGCAGATTGGGCGAGGTGTCTCTGTCGCAAGTGCGGGTGTTGATGTAGTTGTGTTTGGAGGGTTAGAGTTGTGTTAGTGTTGTGGGGACCGTCGTGTTAATAATATGCCTAATATTATCCCACGTGTGTAGGAAAATGTGCCGGTGCAGATGGATCGTCAATCAAAGGTCACGGCATAAAGATATGAGCGAATTAGTGCGAAACGAGGCCACATGTGGGCACGAATAAGCGAGTGCTAGGGATGCCAAAATGGTGTGAAATGGGTTGTAAAAATACCCCATAGTATTATATTTTTGTGTGTGAAATTTTGGTTCAAATAGGGTCCAGTTTGGGTCCCAAACGGATGAGTTACGAGGGTTTAAAGAAGGGGGAAAATGGACCTTTTTTTTGGGGGGGGTTCCTTGGTCTTAAGGTTGGTGTGAATGGACTTTAAATCCAACTGAGGGGTAGTAAGTGACCCAGCTCAGTTGACCTAACCGGCTCGATTAGTCTAACTAACCTAACTGCCCTAACTATCCAGAACTGGATAGTTACTAACCTAACTAGGTACTTTTAGTTAAACTAACCTAACTATAAGTAACTAACCTAGAGCTAACCCAACTAACTTAGGTTAAATCTAACCTAACTTACAACTAATTGAACTAAGGTATATCAAATCTAACCGAGGTTACAACTAACTAAACTAAGGTAAAACTAATCTAACTTAGGCTAAACGAATCTAGCTAGGGTTAATCATAGGGTTAGAGATGTTTTTTTTTTAAATAACTAATATTTACATTAATTTTTAAAAAAATTGTGTGGGGGGGTCGTCGTGCGGCGGCGACGGCGGTGTGTGAGGGGGGGGGTTTGTGAACGAGGGGGGGAGGGGGCTTTGGAGTGGAGGGGAAGGAGGAGATGGAGGATGAGAGGGACAAGAGGGAGGATGATAGGAGGGAGGGCGGAGGAGAGGCGTCACTGGTGAGGTGAGCGATTGCAGGGAGGCGGAGGTGGTGGTTGAAGGAGGCAGGGCGGGAGGCTGAACGAGGCGAGATGGGTGCCACCGCTAGCTGCATTGCCTCTAGCGGTTGGTTGCACTGCCCTTAGGCACTGCATGCGAGTGCCACCTTATTGGTGGGCATCGCTACATGTTTTGCAGCAGGGACTTATAAGCCCTTGCTAATAGTTAAGGGGCTTTAGCCCTTTAGGTAATGTAGGGAGAGGAGCGGACGGCGAGGGGGGGATAGAAAGAGAGAGAGGGGGGAAGAGAGAGAAAGAGAGAGAGAGAGGGGGGGTAGAAGAGAGAGAGAGAGAGAGAGAGGTGGTGGAGGGGGTGGAGAGGGGGGGGGGAGGTTGAGGGGAGGGGGAAAGGGAAGGGGGGGGGTTGTGGAGGGGGTGGTGGAGATAGGGGGGGTGGTGGTGGAGATGGAGGAGAGGGGGGGGGAAGGGGAGGTGGTGCAGAGGGGGGGGGTGGAGATGGAGGGGGGAGGGGTTAGTGGGGGAGGGGGAGATGGAGGAAGGGGGGGGGGAGGGGGTGGTGGTGGAGGGGGGGGGGGGGGGGAGAGGGGGGGGGGGGGTGGTGGAGAGGTAGCACCATCTGACCACACACACAAGTGAGGAAGAGATGGTCACTTGAATGCTCTCCAAGTCTTTCTCAATGTAATGGGATTATTGAGGACGAATGGATGGTGGGTGGATGGCTAGGTTATCGTTGCATGTAGAACTAGCATGTAGAACATGCATGTAGGAATTACATGTAGGAGTTGCTATAGGAGTTGCATGTAAGAGTTGGATGTAGGACTTGCATGTAGGAGTTACAATTAGAACTTGCATGTAGGAGTTGCAAGTAGAACATGCATGTAATAATTGCATGTAGGACTTGCATATAGGAATCGCAAGTAGAACTTGCATGTTGAGGATTCCTAAGAGAGATTATGTCTAGCCTTATGCAAGTACAAGCAGAGCTTTCCTGCTACTCTACACACACATTTTGTACTACCTAAGTCCATATTGGCATAGAGACAACACACATATTATTCCTTCTTTGAACTTGCTTTTCAAGTTTTCTTGAATGCAGCATTCCTTTGGGATTTCGTTGAAACGTTTTTTATTCAAAAAATATGTGTAAATCAATTTAAATTGATTTAAATCACTAAAGTTTTCTACAAAATTCTCAAAATGTGGTAATTAGATGACCAAGAATATACAACTTAATATCTTACTTTTTTCATGATTTATATACCATATCCAAGTAGGATTTATCACATGGTGGTAAGGAAACCATGTTTTGATAAGCATTGACCAATCCACCAATCACAAAGGGGAAAAATATGTTTTTTTAAATGATTTTTATTTGAAAAGATAGTGAAATTGGTTTAAATCATCGATATAAATCAAACAATTGGAATTCCTTAAAAAATATTTGAGGCACAAGCTTGAAGTTATCGATCTTGTGCTATTGTTTTTTTAATGTAAGAGTGTCCTCCATATTGGGACCTATACTCTTTACCTTTTTGATAAAATGACTCCACATATTACGTCAATTGCTAAATGAAGAAATGTAAAATTTGTGATAAAATGTGATGCTCTTTGTGGTTTAATGGTTGCAGCTATATGTTCGCCTCAATATTTTCATAATTTGACATTTTAAAATTTCACAACTTTCACTATTTGATTAGTTGCATACCCTTATAAATGAAGTCTACTTTCATGAAGTATAATGTAGTCTTCCTTCATGAGCAGTCACAAGATTGAGCCAAAATTACTATAATGAAAGGTGACTTGGTCTTGTTATACAATGCCAAAGTACACAAGGGGAAACTGAAATATCTAGGTCAAGGACCCTACCGAGTAAGAAAGATGAATCCCATCATAGCTGTGTTGCTAAAAACATTGGATGGAGTCCAATTCAACACAATAACCTTAGAGACTGAAGCACTAAAATGAAGATTTGGGAAACCCAAGTCTTCCGTAGTTAGGATTAGATTGTATCATGAGCACTCACTTGCATATGTACATCTTCGCACATATAGGTAGCATCAATCGATCTTAACCTAGGGCTCAGAAAAGATGCCTGAGTTCTTGCTACCCTATGAAATCCCAGCAACAAAAAAAAGCATATAGTTAGTCCCTACCTAGCTACTAGGTCACGTGCACTCACACGCTTTTGCTTAGACACATAGATGATTGCATAAATAATTGTGCCACACACTTTCATTCCACACTCTCAAAGCATGTATAAGATCTCTCACAAACACACACAAAGGTCATACTTGCATGCCAACTAATCTAATGATCAATGGTACACCACATGCACATGGATGCAGGTTCAAAAAAAATGCCGCCACTACAGAGGATGCGCAGAATGAGCCCATCGCCTCAACCATGAGACCCCCTCCAGAGTTCACAGCCATCTACATCCTCTCAACCACGGCGACCATAGGCATTTGTGGTCCAGAGCGATAGCTTCGAGGAGGATTTAGTGCATGACCAAGAAGAACAAATGCCACCCCAGTCACCACCAGCCTAGACAACTATTGACGGGGCCCAGTCATTGAAACGTGTTTGGCCACCTACATCGACTTATGCTCTTTCCAAGGAAGCAACATCTTACTTAGAGCAAAGGGGTCTAAATAGTTTGCATGAGAGCCTAAAATCCTTGGAGGACAGTCCTATAATGACCACATACATCAGGGACTTTCTCCATTCTTACCACTCCAGCAATGCACAAGTTGGCAACTACAGTACCATCACTATATATCAGAGCCCTATCAGCATTATCCTCAATAGTACAGTCATTCAAAGGGCTTTCTCACTCCCAACACAAAATGTCAAATACCCTACATGGCCTACTGATGCTAAATTTCTCAAAGTACAACCTCTGAGCGCCAAGGGCACATTGATCCATAGGGACGGCATATTACTTTGCACTATCCTTAACCATCGCCTCAAGGAAGCATCACAACATGGGCACCACTTGTATTAGTAGTATCACTAGTCCTCATCGCCATTTGTCATTCTCCAACATCAAGCTAGCCAAATGATCCAAATGTCTGAACTATTCACCAGCTTGGCCAAGGAAGAATATGAAAGAGAATTGGATAGACAGACAGCAACATAAATTGAAGACCAATTCTAGGCAATCGCCATAGAGGTCAAGGCACTTCGAGCACAGATAGATGAGAAGGAGTAGAAGAAGTGCACATGAACCAAGCTCTCCAAGATCAAGAGAAGGCAATGAGGGATGTGACCTCCAACCTCCACCAAAGTCGAACATAGCTGACAGCAGTAGTACAAGCAACGGCAACCCTACACTTACTATAACTCCTTGACCTCTGCACATGCTCAACAGACGGAGGTAGAGACGAGTCCTCCACCATGTACTCTACCCTGAATCTTGGATCCTCCTTCTAACTCTGGAGCCTCTTCTAAACTCTGGAACCTCTCTCTAAACCCTGGAACCTCTCTCTCAACCTTGGAACCTCCTTCTAACCATTGAACCTATTCTAAACTCTGGAACCTCTTTCTAAACCCTTAAACTCCTCCTAAACCTCTGGAACCTCTCTCTAACCCTTAAACTCCTCCTAAACCCTTCAACCCCAATGAAGGCAAAAGCCTTCATTACCTCAAACATGATGATATATGTTCCTCTCACACATGCATACACTATGTTTGCTTACCACACTTAAGCCTACGTCCCTCACCGGAATACCACTGGAGGTCCTAAGCTACACCTATATGACAAACGACAACCTCGATATATCTGTAGGTGACAAAAAGCCTCAAAACCCTGCATAATGAGAATACCCTGCTCTTCTTGCAGAAGCCGTGGGAAAGAGCTAACAATGTGAAAACCCCGAAAGCTAGCATCCAATCTCCACTACTAAAAGCACGGTCCAATAAAGTAGCAGGTGCCAACAAGAAGGCAGGTGCCATCCAATATCTCAGAGCCTTGTACTTGCTTTGAGGCTTTTCCTCATAGAAAAACATAATGTGTCTAGATCTTCTCTTACCATTTTTTAAATGAACAATGCCTTAGTAGTTCCACCAAAATTTTGGACTCCAATGATTCCCACTCCTCAAAATTCTTAAGGAAATACATCTTTTAGTCTATCAAGTCTATCAAACTTAACATAAAATTTTCAAATAGCATCATTACAATGTAAAGAGTGTATGTAGAGTAAAAGAACTTACATGTTCTTAAGAGTCCAGGTCAGTGCAACACATTTACATTTCTACATTTCAGATGATAAGGAACATGACACCCTATTTGTGCAGTATGCTTTTATACTACATTGGGAATGGCTGAAAAAGGAAAATCCCCATGTAGAAACTATAAAACCACATTGGGTGTGGTCAGATGGTGTTGCCTCTCAATTTAAATAGCACGTATTGAAGAATGGGGCAGTGAGGTACGTCCACTGTGTGGTATTGCTGTTGTCGCAAGAATCTACGATTGGGAGGCTACTCTGTGTAGTATTTCATCTACCTCTCAAAGGGTTTTATGCAAACTACAAAGTGTAAGTGCAAATTCTTGTGTGTCATGCATATAGTATGAATGAAAATTACTTTGTGTTGAATGCAATATGCTATAGACCCAAGGAAGAGCACCTTCCTTGATCTTATAAATTTTGGAGAGGAAGCGTGCTCACTCTCCCCCCACACAAATGTGATTTAACACAACATCTATTGATGAATGCAAATCAAAATGCAAAATTCTTTTCAATTAACAAACACAACAACATTTACTCTCATTTTCAATGTTTGATTTCAAGCTCACTCTCTTTCTTTTAAAAATTCAATACAACAATTCTCCAACAATTGTACAAATCTGAGGCAAATCCTATAATGAAAGAACATCATGCAATCTTCTTTTTGAATATAGCTACTTGCCCTGATCAAGTTTCTATTAGAGAGAGGCCAATGGAGAGTAGTGCACTAGGGAGAGAGCGAAAACACAATAGGAATGAAACTCTAGCACCTAAAGGAGACACATAAGGTGGATGTTGAGGGTGAAACACAAGAAACAATAGAGAGAATGGGGACGAGAACCAAAGTGTGCAACTAGGAGGGGATGTGGTCTAGCATGTAGTGTAGGAGAGGACGTAGTAGAGCGCTATGAATTCAAACCAAAAAAGAGAGAGAGGAGTAGTTTGACCACAGGAGAGAAGAAGCAGAGGGGAAAGACTGAGCATGAGTACATAAACTTGCCAATAGAGACCCACACATGGCTTTTGATGCAAATTTGGGGAAGGTGCAAGTGGTCAGGGATAAGACGAGGGGTTAAGAGGGGAGGGTAGGGTTAATAGGGGGGATGCCCCCTCCATAAGAGGAGGAGCAAATGGGATCCTCCCTGATGAATGGCCACTTGACATCTCTCTAACACCATGGCATGGCATTGCCCCACAGAACGGAGTACTCCCATTGGTCCACCTCAAATCCTTTCCTAAATCCTAAAGGCTAGGAAACATGCCCTTTTGAGAACCAATTTCTCCCCTAATTTCACCTTTGATAATTGTAAAAGCTCTAAAAGCATAGAGAAAGCATTAACTACTTATCTTTGATTAAGCATTTGTTTCACACAAATTTGTAAAAGGTGCTATAAGGAACAGGGAGTCTCGTTTAGTATTGCTAGCAAAGAAATCTACAGGGGCTTTAGAGGAGAAGGGACATCTGGCCCTTTGATATCCTTGAAAATACGTCCTTCCTTGCATGAGACGTTAGTCTAAAGTGCTAATAGTGTGCCTTAAAATCTTATCTTCTTCTACTAGTTGAACGAGTTTACCACACACTCCCAATAGATTTGATCATTGAATGGCAAATTATATTGTCTTCTTGAGCTGCATATCAAATAGATCATCTACCTTCCAAAATTGAGCTCTATCTTGATAAGAGCAAGTTGATTTAATGATTGAAGTGAGTAGGAGTAAGGGTTAGATGTACTTCATGTAAAGAATGTATAAGAGGAAGATGACCTCTTATTTTGTGCTGGCAAAAGGAAGGTGCTTCCATTACATGCACCATGGTTATTTTGCACTTGGAAATGTTAATGGCCATGAAAAAATTTTAACATTTGCATCTTCTTTTTTGCCTCAAGTAGGATAGCCTAAAGTTATTCAATGCCACTTGACTATAGATTATAACTCAAAAACCAAATTCACTAACCAGTGGATTTAAGGAATGGGTGAGAAATTAGAATTTGGTAAAGTTACACATGAGTCTCAAAAGAAATGATTCACGACAAATGTTAACCCTCAAATGCAAATACTACATCATAAATTACCTAGCTAACAAGTTCACCTCAAGTAGGATATTAGCCTAAAGTTAGCCTTTCATTGCCACTTGACTAAATTATAACTCACTAACTAACTGATTTAAGGAATGGGGGAGAATTTGGTAAAATTTGGGAGGTCAAAAGATAAGTTTCACTAGTGCTCACTTTGTCCAAGATGAGCTTCATAGTCTTCTCTCTTGGTGACTACACATGACTTTCAAAATATAAGCTCAGCTCTTGTCCAAGATGAGCTTCAAAGTCTTCTCTCTTGGTAATTAGAATGCAAGTGATTGTGACATGAAACTATTCAAATTATAATAATTTTGGCTCAATCTTGTGAACACTCATGAAGGAAGACTACATTATACTTCATGAAAGTAGACTTCATTATAAGGGTATGCAACTAATCAAATAGTGAAAGTTGTGAAATTTCAAAATGTCAAATTATGAAAATATTGAGCCGAAAATATAGCTGCAACCATTAAACCACAAGGAGCATCATATTTTATCACAAATTTTGCATTTCTTCATTTAGCAATTGACGTAATATGTGGAGTCATTTTAACAAAAAGGTAAAGAGTATAGCTCCTAATATGGAGGACGCTCTTACAATAAAAGATCAATAGTACAAGATCGATAACTTCAAGCTTGTGCCTCAAATAGTTTTTAAGGAATTCCAATTGTTTGATTTAAAACGATGATTTAAATCAATTTCACTATCTTTTTAAATAAAAATCATTTTAAAAAACATATTTTTCCCCTTTGTGATTGGTGGATTGATCAATGCTTATCAAAACATGGTTTCCTTACCACCATGTGATAAATCCTACTTGGATATGGTATATAAATCATGAAAAAAAGTAAGATATTAAGTTGTATATTCTTGGTCATCTAATTACCACATTTTGAGAATTTTGTAGGAAACTTTAGTGATTTAAATCAATTTAAATTGATTTACACATATTTTTGAATAAAAAAAGTTTTGACAAAATCCCAGAGGAATGCTGCATTTAAGAAAACTTGAAAAGCAAGTTCAAAGAAGGAATAATATCTGAAAAATCTTGGAAGCTAGCATTCAATTTCCACTACTAAAAGCATGGTCCAATAAAGTGGCGGGTGTCAACAGGAAGGCAGGTGCCATCCAATATCTTAGAGCCTTGTACTTGCTTTGAGACTTTTCCTCATAAAAAAGCATAATGTGTTTAGCTCTCGTCTTACCATTTTTTGGATGAACAATGCCTTAGTAGTTCCACCAAAATTTTGGACTCCACTGATTCCCACTCCTCAAAATTCTTAAGGAAATACATCTTTTAGTCTTTCAAACTTAACATAAAATTTTCAAAAAGTGTCATTACAATGTCAAGAGTGTATGTAGAGTAAAAGAACTTACAATGTGATGGAGGCAAGTACATGTTCTTAGGAGTCCAGGTCAGTGCAACGCAGTTACCATTTCTACATTTCAGATGATAGGGAACATGACACCCTATTTGTGCAGTATGATTTTATATTGCATTGGGAATGGCTGAAAAAGGAAACTCCCCATGTACAAAATATAAAACAACATTGGGTGTGGTCAGATGGTGCTGCCTCTCAATTTAAATCAGCACGTTTTGAAGAACGAGGCAGTGAGGTATGTCCACTGTGTGCTATTGTTGTTGTTGCAAGAATCTACAATTAGGAGGCTACTCTATGTAGTATTTCATCTACCTCTCAAAGGGTTTTATGCAAACTATAAAGTGTGAGTGAAAATACTTGTGTGTTATGGATATTCTTTGAATGAAAATTACTATGTGTTGAATGCAATATGCTATAGACCCAAGGAAGAGCACATTCCTTGATCTTATAAATTTTGGAGAGGAAATGTGCTCACTCTCCCCCCACACGAATGTGTGTTAACACAACATCTAACATAACATCTACTCTCATTTTAATATTGAATTTTTAGCTCACCTTTGTAGAGTGCTATATGTTGACTGCAAGCTGTTATATGTTAAAGGAAGGGCATGCTCCTTGGTCTTATAGTTTGTGCAAAGTAGACGTGCCAACTCTCCCCTCATACAAACATGTGGTTATTGATGAATGCAAATCAAAATGCAAAATTCTTTTCAATTAAGAAACACAACAACATTTACTCTCATTTTTAGTGTTCGATTTCAAGCTCACTCTCTTTGTTTTAAAAAATCAATACAACGATTCTCCAACAATTGTACAAATCCGAGACAAATCCTATAATGAAAGAACATCATGCAATCTTCTTTCTGAATAAAGCTGCTTGCCCAGATCTAGTTTCTATTAGAGAGAGGCCAATGAAGAGTAGTGCACTAGGGGGAGAGAAAACGATAGGAATCAAGCTACAACACAATAAGAATGAAACTCTAGCACCTAAAGGAGACGCATAAGGTGGATGTTGAGGGTGAAACACAAGAAACAACAGTGAGAATGGGGGCAAGAACCAAAGTGTGCAACTAGGAGAGGATGTGGTAGAGCATTTAGTGTAGGAGAGGACGTAGTAGAGCGCTATGAATTCAAACCAAAAAAGAGAGAGAGGCGTAGTTGGACCACAAGAGAGAAGAAGTGGAGGGGAAAGACTGAGCAACAAGTGGATGAGTACATAAACTTGCCAATAGAGACCCACGCATGGCTTTTGATGTAAATTTGGGGAAGGTGCAAGTGGCAAGTGGTCAGGGTTAAGAGGGGGGTTAAGAAGGGCGGGTAGGGTTAATAGGCCTCTATAAGAGGAGGAGCCAATGGGATCCTCCCTGATGAATGGCCACTTGACATCTCTCTAACACCATGGCATGGCATTGCCCCACAGAAAGGAGTACTCCCATTGGTCCACCTCAAATCCTTTCCTAAATCCTAAAGGCTAGGATACATGCCCTTTTGAGACCCAATTTCTCCCCTAATGTCACCTTTAATAATTGTAAAAGCTTTAAAAGCATAGAGAAAGCATTAACTAGTTATCTTTCATTAAGCATAGGAGCAAGTTGATTTAATGACTGAAGTGAGTAGGAGTAAGGGTGAGATGCTACTTCATGTAAAGAATGTATAAGAGAAAGATGACCTCTTATTTTGTGCTAGCAAAAGGGAGGTGCTTCCATTACATGCACCATGGTTATTTTGCACTTGGAAATGGTAATGGCCATGAAAAAACTTTAACATTTGCATCTTCTTTTTTGCCTCAAGTAGGATAGCCTAAAGTTATCCTTTCAATGCCACTTGACTATAGATTATAACTCAACAACCAAACTCACTAACTAGTCAATTTAAGGAATGGGTGAGAAATTCGAATTTGGTAAAATTACACATGAGTTTAATCAATTAGTTAGTGAGTTTGATTAGTGAGTTATAGTCTAGTCAAATGGCAATGAAAGGCTAACTTTAGGCTAATATCCAACTTGAGGCGACCTTGTTAGCTAGGTAATCTATGATGTAGTATTTGCATGAGGATTAACATTTGTCATGAATCATATGTTTTGAAGTTGAGGAATGGGGGAGATTAATTTGGTAAAATTTGGGAGGTCAAAAGATAGTGCTCAACTCTTTGTCCAAGATGAGCTTCATAGTCTTCTCTCTTGGTGATTACACATGACTTTTAAAATATAAGCTCAATTCTTGTCCAAGATGAGTTTCAGAGTCTTCTCTCTTGGTAATTAGAATGCAAGTGATTGTGAGGTGAAACTACTCAAATTATAGTAATTTTGACTCAATCTTGTGAACGCTCATGAAGGAAGACTACATTATACTTCATGAAAGTAGACTTCATTATAAGGGTATGCAACTAATCAAATAGTGAAAGTTGTGAAATTTCAAAATGTCAAATTATGAAAATATTGAGGCAGACATACAGCTGCAACCATTAAACCATAAAGAGCATCATATTTCATCACAATTTTTCATTTCTTCATTTAGTAATTGACGTAATATGTGGAGTGATTTTATCAATAAGGTAAAGAGTACAGCTCCTAATATGGAGGACACTCTTATAATAAAAAAACAATAGCACAAGATCGATAACTTCAAGCTTGTGCCTTAAATATTTTTTAAGGAATTCCAATTGTTTGATTTAAAACGATGATTTAAATCAATTTCACTATCTTTTTATATAAAAATCATTTAAAAATCTAAAATACCAAAAAAGAAGACGAATTGGACGAAAAAGAGGGTGTAGAGAAGATGAATTGAGAGAGAGAGAGAGAGAGAGAGAGAGAGAGAGAGAGAGAGAGAGAGAGAGAGGGGCTAAAAATATGGAGGACTTGTAGAGAAGAAAATAGCGAATGGATCATAAAATAAATCATGATTTTTCAAAAATAAAAAATGGCCTTTTCCTAATCGCCTTCACTTAGACCTACCTCATGGCAGGCCAAAAACATATTTTTTTCCTTTGTGATTGGTGGATTGGTCAGTGCTTATCAAAACATGGTTTCCTTACTAGCATGTGATAAATCCTACTTGGATATGGTATATAAATCATGAAAAAAGTTAAGATATTAAGTAGTATATTCTTCGTCATCTAATTACCACATTTTGTGAATTTCGTAGGAAACTTTAGTGATTTAAATCAATTTAAATTGATTTACACATTTTTTTGAATAAAAAACGTTTTGAAAACTTGGAAAGCAAGTTCAAAGAAGGAATAATATGTGAAAAATCCCAGAAGCTAGCATCCAATCTCCACTAGTAAAAGCACGGTCCAATAAAGTGGCGGGTGCCAACAGGAAGGTAGGTGCCATCCAATATCTCATAGCCTTTTCCTCATAGAAAAAGATAATGTGTCTAGCTCTTCTCTAAACCTTTTTTGGATGAACAATGCCTTAGTAGTGGCCCTCATCTAACCTCTAGGCTCCACATTTTTTGGAAAGTTTTAAAATAAAATTTAGCTCCCTATTACTACTAACGAATGACTCGGATAGCTTCGAATGTGAATTCCAAATTGATGAGCCAGCATGGATGAGTGCTGCACTAGCAAACGATACCTATATGACAGAGATGGAAATTTTGAGTTTCGACACTGAAGATTTTTGTTTGGTCCGTGCCGCTACGGAGGTGAAGGGATACTTTCTTTGTGAAATCTTCGAAACCTTCTGATGCAGTCATGGCCACAAGAGCAAGGAAGGGGTGTTGTGCCTGCGAGGTTGCTATAAGATTTAAGGCACGAATTGAGGTCCAGTTCATAAACTGTGTCACGTATTCCCAATTCATGATGCGTCTATCTAAACGCTGTCGTTTCGGAAGTGGAATTTGAGCACCATCATCGTTGTCAAATGCATTCCTTAGTCTGTAAACGCAATCATACAGACCCAGACCTGAGCCATGCTCTGACTTCACTACTGCCGCAAATACATCGCCTGATCCAACGGTCATGCAATACGACTGCGGCCAAGCGAACTCTTCCAACTCTCTAAGCTTCTTGGCCATGCGAGTCTCGTCTTGCCAACTGCCCAAGTCAATATCGTAGGCAAATACAACTCTTCGCTCCCGCTCCCGCCCTTGCACCCATCCTTGCAGGAAGATTTTCTCTTGGTAGACGACGGACTCAGAGATCTGCAGAGGTACTGGAATGCTCGCAATGGCCGACCATCTGTCTAACAGACAGTCATAAACCTCTGCTTTCTGTATGTTCCCTCTTGTATCATATCCACCGAATACGAATACATAGCGATCCTTGTGCGTCACCGCCGCAAATGGAGCCGACCTCGGAGTTTCCATGCAAGCTCTCCTGTGCCAACGTCTCTTGGACCAGTGCATCTACGGCCGCACTGCCCTCGCCCCCTAGTACTAGGACCAAGGAGCCAAGCCCCACACACTCATGTCCCCTTCGGAAAATCTCTCGCCCCTCTCGCTCCGACAATCTCCTGATCAAGCGGCAGCCGCATCTCTCGCTAACGAGATCAGCCCAAGAGAACGAACGTTCATATTTTTTAACGTCAATCTCAAAACAAAGGTAATCTGGGTTGCGCTCATGCTCTGGCGGTGAGGTGTCCTTGTCAGGAAGCACCGACAGGAAAACGGCCGTGGCGAGCCTCATGGAGCGGAAGGTGCGATCAGAGTCGAGGGCCTGATCAGTCGAGGAGGCAGCTCCATCGGCTATTGACTGCGCGGACCAACGAGTCAGGAACGGGCACGAGGCATCGGATGGCAAGCTCGTTGGGAAGACCCGGCAACAATTCATCCATATCGTCCATCGTCTGACACAACACAGTGTAACACTTTCCTCCACAAAAGGGCTGAATTTATTAAGGGTGGTATAGGCAGCCCAACATAGTCCACAGGTCCCTTAATAGAGAACCGAGATGCAAAGAGAAAGCAAACTATTTTCGGCCTAGGACCTTACTTACGATACGGGTTTTTGAAAAGAGAATTTTGGCGCCTTAGGAGGAGTGCTAAAGTACTGTAATTGCTTGAAAACAAGGCTGCGAGAACGTGGCCTTTGTTAGCTAGGTAGTAGTGACCCTTGCATTGTGTATGCATGAGGTAGATTCGAATGTTTCGATTCTAAGCTTGCAGTAGGCGCTCCAACACTCCACGCCGAATCAAATGCCACTACCGCAAAGTGTTTGGCTATCCCGATTGTGCTTGTCACAAGGCTAATTGCTTGCGTGACCAGGAGTTGCAGACGATATCATGTGCATTGCGGACTGTTCTCCGTCAACTCTGGACTCAGAATGTCGAGAACTTTGCTGAATACTTGAGATGCTTTCCTACATATCATTCCAGTTCATATGCGAATTACTAGGTAAATGATGATTGACACGGACGCCAGACCAAAATTGAAATCACCCCTTAGTTGGAACAGATTCGTCTTCTCGTGGGTGCTGTCATCGGAGGTCTCTTGTATCATCACAAGCTCAACTTGACCGTCGGTCTTATAGCTTTGTTGAATGTTGCAACTGGTTGAAAACTCGTTCTTGTTTTGTAGTTGATTAATCTCTTGATGATGGCGAACGCGCGTGGGTTATTCTTTGCTGTACTATCAAGTTGGAGCTTATATACTTCTATATCTATATCTATCTATACTATCTTCTATACTATCTTCTATACTATCTATTAAGGAAGGGTTGGCTCCGGGAGCAATTCTAGAGGCTCGGTAAGACAAGACGGAGCTTCGCGGGAGGTTCGGGGGTAGGCGGAGCTTTGGAGGCATATGGAATGTGTCGTCGTGCCGCGTGTCAAATTTGGCACAGTGCAGTGGTGCAGGAGGTACATTCTCACGCACGGGTGGAGCCACACGAGGCACGACACCGTGGCAAATGGCGAGGCAAGCGTAAAGCTGCAACTGGCGAGGCTGTAGTCTGCGATCGGACTCCCAGTCTTCCACCACAGAGCTCTACTTAGCGTGGAGGATGCAGTGCAGACTATCAGACAACTGACATTGGACAGTGACAACCAATGATGTGGCACGAGTCACGACGACGTAGCACGTGTCGTGTGAGTGCATCATGCAAAATCGCCACGTGATGAGGGAGTTGCCATGTGATGAGGGAGTCGCCACGTGACTGTCCCACTGAACATGGATGATGGTGCAATGCTACCGAACATGGATGATGGTGCAATGCTCATGTGGGAATGCGCCAGATGAAAGGACTGCAAAGAAGTCGAACGCAGGACGAGGATTCTTGGGCCGCGGACTGGGCTCCTCGCGCCACATGTCACGCAGCTCTAGCTCACCAGGCCACAGCCAACCACAACACTACCATGCTGCTGACACACCGAGAGAGAGAGAGAGAGAGAGAGAGAGAGAGAGAGAGAAGAGAAAGAAAGAGATAGAGAGGGAGAGAGGAGAGGGGAGGGAGAGAGATAGAGAGGGAGACAAGTATATATATATATATATATATATATATATATGTATGTGGATGGATGGAGGGAGGGAGGGAGAGAGGGGAGGAGAGGGAGAGGGAGAGGGAGAGGGAGAAGAGAAAGAGAGAAGAGAGAGATAGAGGGAGACAAGTATATACACACACACACACACACACACACACAAAGAGTGAGGGATAAATATATAGTATAATATAATACCTCAAGTTGAATGCCATGGTGCTGATACCCAAGGTAGTAACCTTCTGCCCCAAGGAAGTATTTCGAGTGCTCATTTGGGAGATAAGTGAGTTTCGAGACTTGATCGGTCAAGTAGCATATTTGAGACTCGATAGACCCTATTTCACCGAGTCTCTCCGAGACAGTGCCCAGATCGTTACGCCAAATATGACACTCAAGCTTAAAGTGAGATTCGTAATAAGTTTGTACTAGCATATGCAAGTAGAGACCGAATGGAGCGGGTTTGTAACCTGTCTTAGACGGGTCATGCTACTCGTCTACACTATGGGCAAGAATACTACTACCTTGCCATTATAGCAATTAATTGTGGTGTCCCTTAAGGGAAGCGTGCACATGGTTTTGCAACAGATTGATCACATTGCTTGCTCTTTTGATGCACTTGAGGCGTTTGTGGTAGATGAGGATGGCCATGGAAATGAACACACCTGAAAAAGGTAAAGTTGTTGGCGTTCAAAGTGCTTTAAAAAAGACACCTATAACACTTAACCACAAGCACAAATGACCAGATGCAAAGCTACATGACCAACCACAACAACAGCTCAAAGGCAAAACAACACATAGCTGACATCACAAGCAACGAATAACATGGACACATGACACAAACAACAAAGCAAGCACAACATAGAAAGCAACCTCAACGCTAGCCACAACATGTGATGCTTAGCAACTTGCAACAACAATGCCATCATCCTTAGAGTAGCCACCGTTGCACACCTTTCAAGTTTCCTTCTTCACAGCTTCCTTAGCCATAAAGGCCATGTCATATATAAGGTTTAGGATTTTGACAAGGCATTGGCCACATCAATAGCTACCATATCATCAGCACACATGGTAGTGCCATGTCATAATGGACACCTCAGCTACCACATGTGGCAAACTACTACTTCGTCATGTGCCACCTAAGCACAATGCTACACAAACACACTTTTGTATGTTGCATATGCACATAGTGCGCCATCACCGTGCATGCCACATCATTATTTTGAACACTCTTCCTTGGTAGTTTGACAAAACATCAAATAAGCATAACCTTCTATCCATGAGGAATTTTGCCATATTGTAAAAAGATAGAATAACAATAACAGCACACCATGCTCTATGTAGTAGCCACATGATATCTGATTTTTGACTCACACATAGTTCAGAATCATTAAGGCATCAACATCTTAATCCATTGTATCCTTTCTT
Source organism: Dipteris shenzhenensis (assembly GCF_047967505.1). Classification (NCBI taxonomy): domain Eukaryota; kingdom Viridiplantae; phylum Streptophyta; class Polypodiopsida; order Gleicheniales; family Dipteridaceae; genus Dipteris; species Dipteris shenzhenensis. Next base: position 2,103,565 of record NC_141612.1, read on the forward strand.
CATTTCAGCACATAAAATGAACAAAGATAAAATCTTTTGCTACATTTCTCATACTAAGGTGTAGTCTAGTTGTAAAGTAGCACAACCTTAGAGAAGACCCAACTTCACCATTCCAACTAGTGTCAACCTCCTCATATCTATTATAGAGTAATCTTCTAATGGATACAAGATTAGTTGCCCACATTTGCACAACATGTTACCCTTGTGAAGCCAATTTCTTGACTTTTTTTTCCATTGGTTAGTCCACACATAACTACCATTGTAATAGTATGATGACAAATTGTTGTCATAATACTATTACAAGTTTGATCTTTGCCATCCTTAGCAATTGTATCATGACTTAGTTCACATTTTTAAACTTCTCTCATATCCACAAGGGTTGGATCATGGTTACAAGATAGTTAGTTTTGTGAGGAAGTATTACGGCTTGGGCAAGTTGGGCAAAAGCCCCTAGCAGCAGGTAGTGAAATTTTTGGCTTTTCCAAGGGAAGAGACCCCCAACATAGTAGATGCCAATCCAATTACTCGTATCATTTCATGGGGAAGTTCACGACCTCCACCTTATCATAGACTCTCATGCAGTCAAATTTGATAAACTATTTGCTGTTTTGCTTCTTGGTCCTAGTTGATACCATCCCACATAAAGGACCCAAAATTCACACATATATATCTCTTCTTCAAGAAGCCACCTTGAGTCTTATAAATAATCCTTGAAGAAATGGATGGCATTTTGATTGTCATGAATAACGCAATTATACAATGCATCAAGAAGATTAACTCGATTCACTACTTTACTACCTTCCACTTTACGGATCAAAATGATGATGGTCTTGGAAAATGAATTCAGTAGGCTTCATCTTGGCAAAAAAGAAGTTTCACTTGTTGAAATTGTTGTAATCCTCCTATTGCCCCAACTCTTCTCCTAATCTGAAAGCATCTGTATGGTTCCTCTTATATAAAATTTGCAATTTCAATGCGACTTTCAAATCTCTCAATATTGAACCTTGAAGTTCCTGGAGATCATAGTTCACACCCAGACTACAGATGACACAATAAAGTTCTCTTTGATGGTTCATGGTGCTCGTTCACAAGTGTGTAAAAAAACAATCTACTTTGACAAGGATGGGGTTGATAGGAGTTACACGGTTGCAATGTGCTGCTGAAGTTGTTTGCAGTTCCCAAAAGCCAAGCTCTTATTGTCGCCTGCTTTTTTATGACTGAACTAGTCAGCTCAAGTAGTATTATATACTGAAAGCTATCAAATAGAAAGTGATATTGAAGAAGAGACACTCAAAACACCTCAACAGCACTCAGGGTATCACTAGAGGCATCATCCATTGATACACAAGAACTACAAAGAGTTGGTATTGTAGTTATCAAAGCAGAAGCCCCTGTCAGACTAGCGAATCTACTATCACCACAGATTGATTTGCGTGTAAGGCCAGCATTTGAGTGGGTGGCATCAAATTAGTTCACATGACAACAGCCTTGGCAGAAATAATTAGATGCATCAGAAGCTAGATGGACCTTTTGAAGGCTGGTGTGAACTCAAATTAATCTTAAAACACAATCAGTTTAATCTAAAAACACAATCAGTTTCCAAGGCAAGGCCTCTCTCTCTCTCTCTCTCTCTCTCTCTCTCTATCTATCTATCTCCACATATCATAGATGTGGATACAAAATCTGCAGGTGTGTTTCATGTAAACAGCGAAGATCAAGCTTGTACAACTGCTTTTCTCCAGTGGAGTAATAGGAACAAATTAAAATCAAGTTAGGTGTCGTTACCCTCTCTGAGTAAGCATTACTTTATGTGTGTCAAATTTTATATTTCCGCAGCTATAACAAAAGTATGAAGAAGTTATGGACGGTTAAATATGCAATTGCCCAACAAAGAAAATGCCAAATCATGATTGACATAATTTGATTCATCATGAGCATCTGATATGAGTACAATATTACAACAGGGTAGATCCCCAGTGATTGAGCTTTTAATGTGAATTGCTTTTCAATATAACACATTCAAAAGAGGGCACCCTCAGCTGCAGCCTGTGAACTTGTGCTGCATTGAGTTGCTAGTGCTTCACAGGTCATTTTTCCTTGGGGAACCTGAAACTTTCAATGAATAAAAACCCCACTAAGAGTAGGTCCCCTGGAAGCAAAATAAACATCACAAAAGTATATCATGTGAGAACGCTCTGCTTACTTGATGACTTTAAGGAAGAAGACCTCGAAAGGGATGGCGCATGGCGATGCTTAATTTCTCCACGGCTGCTGGTCATAATTTCATCAAATAGTTCACCCTCTTCAACCTGAGCATCTAAATCCTTTGCCTTTCCAAACCCATGCAGGTCTGCTTCCTGCTACATTCATGTGCAGAACACAGTTGTATCAGTTTTAAGCTAACCTCACTATGCATGTAGCTATTTAATGAATGCATAATTGTATGCTGTCATATTTTATGCTTAGAAACAATGCAAGTTGATTTCAGTGATAATGGATCAATTGGAAACCGAATTCTGATACATTGGAATGACAAACATTGCATGTAAGGTGTGCATATACAAACACTTGTTTGACCCATTTCTGGACACTATAGTTATGGTCTTAGTTTAATCAATACGTTTGTGCCAGGATGCATACCCTCGCAGCGCGATTATGCTGCATGGGCGGAGATTCTTCATATTCTGCTCCATCCAACTCCTGCAGATGTTGTCCTTTGAAGAATTTGGGCAGAATATACTGTCGAGCGGGGACAAGCATCATAATCAGAAGTGGGAAAAGGACCCCTGCTAGAGGGATCCAAGTAATACTGAAACATGCAAGCAAATAGACAAGCTGGAGGAGCGTGAAGAGGGCGATTGTCTTGAAAGGAACTGCCTCTAGAAATGATGCATGTGATTGCTCAAATGCCCTGAAAGCAAATTTCAGTTAATGTCAGGGAAAACAGTGGATATATTGATATCATGACAGCAAGAGTTTCTTTCGTAGGAATACATACTTGTGACGATGACTGGCTGCAGTGAATAGCAGTAGAAGCCTTTCCCAAAACTGGTTACCAGGCAAACTGTCTAGGGCCATAAATGCAAAAAAACCCCACAGTACAGATGTGGGTATCTTTTTCAAGAAAGGCATTGCACCTAAGCATCCAGCCACCATAAGTGACTGCAACAAATTGCTTAGACGTTGCTCTTTCACTTCCACTGGTAACAAATCATCGACATCCTTATCAGGGTCAAAAACACTTTCATCTACTTGATCATCGACGCTGCCACCACTTGTTGACTGAAGACAGCCACTTTTCAATTCTTTTAATACCTGTATGAAGGTTGGCATCATTTCTTTCCAAGATGTTTAAAAAGCAATAGAGAATCATGAGGTAACCTACCCGAGAAGAGGGAGGCTGCAAGACGAGGGCTGTCCCAGTTTGCTTGTAAGCCTCTTGCATATTACCATAAATTTGTGACAACGTTGATTGCTGCTGAATACTTTTTCTGGCAATCCTCACCAGCTTGTTGCGGACTAGCTGAAAATCACATCTATCTAAATGATAAACTGTAGCTAGCAAACTTTCAACATCATAGGACATGACCATTCAGGATCACTGGCTGAGCCCACTGACCAAAAGCATGGAATCAGATCTTTCTATAACATTTGACATATGCAAAATAATAAATGCAGGTTACAGGTTGGTTACCTGATGTTTTAGAGTTGCTAAGCTTTTAGTATGCATGGGAGATTGAGGGATAACACCATTCGACGGAGGTATACCAAGTAGACCACAGATTATGACCTAAAATATTTTCTCGTGTTAGCAACAAGAAATGGCAAATTAGCATTTATCATTTACTGAACATTTCAGAGTGAATTCTCTCTGATACAACACTGTTTTATAGTGTGTAAAAGCAGCAGTGGATGGTGAAACTGCAAGGTAGCAGCATACAAGGCATTGCCACGTCTCAAAGTACTTTTCACCACAGACAAGCTTATGTCAGCAAATGATGTAAGGAAAGCCAAGGGCTGTCACATACCAGGGAACCTAGAAGCAGCAAGTCATAATGGTAAGCTGAGGGCCTTCTCAGGTTGAACTCCTTTTGCTGAGCAAGCTGAGATGCAACACTGTGGTCAAAATAGTAAAGGACAGCTATCATTGTTGCTGGGATAAAAGCACCAAAAATATACAGCACCGGGACCTGAAGCATTTCCTGTTGCAATACAAACAGGGTATAAGTCAAGATTTCACTGAAAGTATGAGTGGATGGCACATGCTTAGAACAGCCGTACACAAAAGCTAAGATGGGTTTAAAACTGCATTTAAAACGTCAGTAGAAGAGGCTTATCCAAAAAGATAAAAACAAGATAGATACCCTTATGACTGTCCAATTGGCTGCTGCACCAGATGACCATGGATTGGGACTGAAAAGGCGTCTGGGTATACTTCCAGGAACATGCCCGGCAGGTGCATAAGATATACCAGTCCAAAAAAGGACCATCAGAGGCACTCCATAGTCTGCTACAAATCCCCGAAACCAACCTGGAAGACCCAAAGACAATGATATCTAGATGAATCCAGGAACATGCCCAAACTCATCCCTTAAAAACACAACACATAGTGCAGTTTCAATCTCATGATAGTCATTCATAAGGTTGAAACCATAAACTCCATCACGCATGAGCATTACTCCAAATATCTGTCCTGCATACAACCAAGCGGGCCTAGCTTTAAGACAGAAATGGTTTCCTTAGCTGTACATCAGTAGCCTTGTGGGCAGGTTAGATAACCATCACGGAGATCTACAAAACCTCAAATACTGTTAACACTTCCACCAACAAGCATGTGACAAAGGCACAGGAAGAGAGCTACAAGAAGGACAAAGGAGTGCATGAGTTATATGTTGTGCCAAGCCGGGATAAAAGACATGGTAGGTGAGCTGTGAAGCTAGGTGGGTGATGGCCAAGAAAGAAAGAAAGAAAATCTATTTATGTCCACGGGAGACCAACAGGTCTATGGGACAGCAAAAAGCCAGCTAATACATCTGCTTAGGGAGGGCCCGAGGCAGCTCCTAAGGAGTACAAAAGCAACTCCAAGTTATTTAGGGTACCTACATTATATTCTAAAACGAAGACATAAGCGGCTATACATCAGTTTAAGACTCTGAGCCTTTTGATTTGGATTTAAACTCCTTGATGAGTGCTACACCCTCACAGTATTCTGCCCATTTTCCATCTTTCCTAGCAGCCTTGACCTTGGCTAATTCCATTGCCTTCTATTTCAATTGAGCTCGTCTGAGTTCCTTGGCTATCCATACCTTGGTGCCTTTCAACTTGTAAGATTGTCGGAGAAGCTTGATCCAAAAATCTCGTGAGTTAAGTGTAACACCATGTCCTCTAGAGTGCTAGGATGGTCGATATGATATGACGACAATATCTGAGATGGGAGGTAGGTTAAAGTCAGCATGTTGCTTTAGAGTTAGCATGTTGTGAATACTAATAGAGTCATTGTTGCACTTTAATGAGCTTTTATAAATGCAGCAATTGTTAACTCCTTTTGAAAATGTGATTGTTAAACCCTAGCATGGACTTCAAAGTTTGTAAGCTAACATAGAAAGGAGAATTCATAAGTGCATTCCCCTGGTGCACTACCTACTAGAGGTAGGAGCTGAAAAGGGGATATTCGTGACAATGCGCATCACTATGATCTTAGCAACAACAATGATTTTCCTTGGTTAATCCAAAGATAGACACCTTGTAGTCAAGATAAATACATTAGATGCACTGCCTCATAATAGACTCAACGCCCATTATTCCTCTATTGACACCCATATTTGCGCACTTGTGAGATCTAGTCCCAGATCTTGCACAGTTCTTGAGGGCCACTGAGGACACAAAGGAGACACTTAACATGAGTGAAATCCAGGATTTTGTAGAATGTCGAGATTATTCTGCCAATCTTTTAAAGGATTCGAATGGATTCTAGCTTGGAGAAGCAAGTCATGTAAAATAAAACAAAATGTTAGTAACAGTTCATTCAATAATTCCAAGCACTCCTTAAGTAGCAAAACATTTTGCGAGAACATGTTGCAAGAAGCAAAGGGCAATTGAAGACAAAGACTACGAAGTGTTTGTCACCAAGTCAACTTTGTATTCAAATAATTTAGTTCCCTTGTCGGATTCATTTCTGAATGCTTCAAAAATCAAATAAATTGAGAGGGGAACTATCATAGTCCACTTGAGACCATTGAGTTATGCCTTGAGTTATATCTTCGGATGACGTCTAGGTGGAAGTATACCAAGAGAACTAAGTGACACAAGGTGTGCCAGCCATGTTTTAGCAATCAGCAACTAGGGATGAATGGATAATGTTCATTGGAAAAATTGCTTACTATAAAGAATGCACCCAAATTTTACTCACTAGTCCAACTCTTGAAAAGTACTTGGGACACATGAATGGAATGAGCAGCGTAAAAATTTCAAGAGCTAGTTCGGCTCAATACCACACCAATGTTTAATGCTGAGACGAGCATTAAAAATAAAGACATTTGAAATAATAAAGAAGCAAGGGTGATCCATCATCCATTAGTCTAAAGGCGTTTACCCTGCCCAATAAGAAAAACATAAAGGAACAGGGGATTTAATTCAAAGGAAAGCACACAACCATTGAGATCAACTATAAGCATCATAATAAATTCCCCAGATCATCTCAAGACCTAAAGAAACAAAAGATAGAGAGTGTAAATATAAGAGTAGTTATAAATCATGCAACCTTTTTAATGATGGTCCATATTGCAATCACCGTTACCAGAAACCTTTCTACGAACGTGTTTTCCAAGTTTCAAACAGAAATGTTCGCAATTTTGATAGGGGTTTCGCCTAAAACGTGCTCTATTTACACATTAATAAACAAAGTATGCAAAATATTGTATACATAATTATCTATATATAAAGCCTCTAAATTACCTACCCCTCTCTCTCTCTCTCTCTCTTTCTCTCTCTCTCATGGTTTGATGATTTGTGCCGACACATGAGATCTCACCTCATATGTGAGCGGGCCTTGAGACACCTGACGATGCCCGAGGCATAACAGTTCTCACATCACCTGATAAGCTTACCATGAGAAGCGGGCTTTCTTTTCACATGGGATGGATGAGGTGATCCGATCTTTCCAAGGAGGGGACCCCACTCGCATGGGAGCTTCTCTCTCAAGGGAGCCACCTATCCCCATCACGGACCCGGATGTTCGGCAAACATACGCAACATTGCTCTACGACGTCCAGATCCATGCACCCCCTGACATGTCCTCTCTGCCCAAGCCCACCACGTCCATCTTATAAACGCACAGGATATGCAAGCTGCATTACGTCAGCTCCACAATCAGAGAGCCCAGGATCATGGGGGCTGCAGACTAATCACTTTATTGCACATGGACAAGAGGTCTTGGCTCTAATATTAGTACAGATTGTCGGCTCCACAATCAGAGAGCCTAGGATCATGGGGGTCTACAGACTAATCACTTTGTTGCACATGGACAAGAGGTCTTGGCTCCAATATTAGGACAGATTTTCAACCGTACTGGAGCCACAGATTCCCCTTGCTTGGAGTACCACCACCGTTGTGCCGATATACAAAGGACGGGATCCCATGGACACCATAAACTACTACACGCTCGTGATTGGCCACACATTCATTAAGATTTACGGTTTAGTACTAGAGAGAGAGAGATCAGCTCCTACACAAAGGCACTGGGATAGTAGGCTTTGGGATAGACTGGGTTTGGGAGGCAGCAATCTGCTCTTGATCACATCTTCACCCAATGGACCGTAATTGAGGAGGTGAGACGGTGATCCCAGAAAGTCTCCGCTTCCTTTGTGGACTTACTAAGGCCCTTGACACAATCCCAGTTCCCGCATGATTAGAAGACTTCAAGATATGCAGATCCCAGAGCCATGATTTGGGTGTGATGGGTGTATATGAGTTAGTCATAGGGAGAGTATGTGTCCTAGAGGCTTGTCAGATTGGATGAGAGCACACTCAGAGTAAAGCAAGGATGCCCCTTTGACCAACGCTCTTCGGGCTTTATATTAATGAGATCATGACCTTCATTGATCGCCTAGGGGGTGAGGGATCATGACTTGCTGATCTGATGACACAGATACTATTGTACGTAGATGATATAGTCCTCATATTTTCTTCAGCAGCAAGCCTACAAAGACATCTAAAGGTGCTAGAGATGTTTTGCAGTCAACCTTGGCAAGACCAAGGTTATAATTTTCAACCACACTAGTGAGGCCGAAAACCATGTATGCAGCACCCTTATAGGGAAGTGATCTCTCGGCGACTAATAGGCAGAAATTTGAGAGCCTACAGGTGATTATGGGATCCTAGCTGATTCAGAGAAAGCCCTTAGTTCTTCATCTAATAGTACAGGTACAGCTCACCATGACACTAATGCCATCTTTCAAACAGTGACATTCTTTAGAGGGTTTCGGCTTTGCATGTCTAGAGGCTACCGAGGTAGGCACTACAGTCATCCAGATAACTATTCAAATTAGGGTATTGAGAGGGATAAGCTCTCTCCTTTCTAGTATAGCTTGGATACCTTATCTCCCCCTACTCCCACAAGATGAGATCAACTGTATCATACGATTGAATCTACTTCAGCTGTATATGCTACGGACTTGGGGGGGGAACAAAGAGTTTTCCACCAAGATATAGTTCTATCACGATCACTTTTTGAGGTTATCATAGGAGGGAGTGATTAACACACCTCAATTTCTAGAGCACAGACGAATCTTGCATGCACTAACTGCAGGCCTCATCCCATTAAATGAGGACTGAGGCAGGGAGAGCCACAAGCACATCTAAAGAACAACAAATCTACACGATATGCACACTAGAGGAGGGAACACACTGTTGGAAAGGTCACCTCCCCATCTGTAAGCCCCCATATGAGGAGAGCATGGTGGGGGTGGACCTGGGTCTTGAGAGACTGACACATGGTCAGGGTTATGTCTACCATGTGGGCAGGAATCAAAGAATGAAGAAAAATGAGGTACCTGGAGGAGCCATGGTGGCTGCAACAAATGGAGCTCATGGACGGAAAGCTAGCTATGGCTGCTCAGCTTGGATCTGGCCTGGCAGATGCATATTTGGAGCAGCAGCAGATGGCAGGGTATTCCCAGGAGATAGACGCATGAGTGGCAAGCCAGGTGGCGGGGTTCATGGGCAGGAAATCAACCTGCAGCAGGCCTGGATATGGCGCAGCATTGCAGGCCAAAGGGAGCCGGCAAGAGGGCTGCAAAAGGCAGGGGCATTGGGCAGGCAAAGGGCCTGCAAGAGGCTCCTACAAGTGGCAGAAGCAGCAGCCCAAAAGGGCCTGGCAAAGACCCTTTTATAGGGCTGGTTGGACCAGCCAACCCAGTCGGTTTTTGACAGACCAGGTCGGCCAGTCTAGTCAGCCAGATTTGGCATGGCTGGTCAGTTTTTCTCCAGCCCAGAGAATTCAATAAGTTACATTGCCTTCCGCTCCATTATTTACTGGCCATCATACTTGGCTCCTGTGATCACGTTGCTATCTCACTCTGTAAGCATGCATGTAATGAAAGAACACTTCAGATCTGGCACTCAGATGTGCAGCCAAAAGAATCAAGCAGGGCTCCTTATATAGGGGATAAACCCCCACATCTAGCCGACCTATAGTCTGCAGGCAAACCCAGATCAGCCGACCTGTACTGAGTCCTGACCCATTGCCAACCTGCCACATGGCAGGCCAACAGGTCTGTGACCCTGCATATTCTGGCCAGCTCAGAAGTTCTGGCCAACCTGGGGGCCAGGCCTATAGACGACAACAGCCCCACTGCCCAGCCTGCTCTTGGGGCCAATTTTCCCCCTTATCCTGGCCATATTTGGCTGGGCATTCCCAGTACATGTGCCCTACATAATGGTCTAGAGCCAGCCCTTGATGCTGACCAGGGTGGCCCACGAGGCTGCCCTAGATCTTAAACTAACATACAGATCTATGTGCTGCACATGTGGCAGCCCCAATCGAATGCCCTTCATCGCTGCATGTCAACCTGAGGTGACCCACCAGTTCATTCGACAAAGTGTGATCACATGGAGCTGGTTGAATCTATATAGCATGTAAAAAGTGTATACATCAATCATACTCGTACTAGTATCAAGTGCAGAGAGGCCGGTTGATTTCATTGCACTGCCCGTAGAACTGGAAGGGTCTTAATTACATGACAAAGAACAGGCAGCACAGCAAATGCCCTCCAGTACACAAGCAGGATGAGACTCAGTTAAATCTGCTAATATGTTGGTGACAGATAGATGATAACTCCCTTCCGACATTGGCTAAGCTAATATGAACTTAGAAGGCCACCTGTTTCATGCACAAATGTTTGAAATACCTTTGCAGAAAGCTGCTAGCCCATCTTCATATTGGGCAAGGAATGCATCACGTGGCAACAATTGGACAGCCAAAAAACAGCAATGTACTCCCATTCAACGATCACTTCTCCAAGCAAAACAAGAAAACTTGCGAGGCAACTTCTCCTATACCTGCTCCATATCGCCAGGATCGTGCCTTTCTGCTACACAATGAAGTCATGACAAACCCAAAAGACAGTACTACCCCGAACATCCCATTTCCAAAGCGCCACGCAGGTTCAAATCCTTCAAGGTTAGGGTTTTCTCTTCTTGGTATATAAAACTCCCCCACAACTCCCTGAAACACAGGCCCATGCTGAACTTAGATTAACGTTGATGTATATAAAACTCCCCCACAACTCCCTGAAACACAGGCCCACGCTGAACTTAGATTAACGTTGATGTATATACATGATAGAGAAATGACCTAGTGCAAATTAAGCATGTGATTTACAGCTCACGGGGTGTAAAAGGCCTGACCTTGATTGCCTCCTGCATGAACAGCATAGCTATAAGCAAACCAAACAACTCCCCAGCCACACGAGTGAATCTGTTGATAAACGAGCATGCACCGAGGACAGCCAGCAGGAACAACAGTACTGCAGTCCAAACACAAACCCTTTACAAGGACAGCAAGTTGTCAGCATTGCAGTTGTAAAGGCCTTTGTCATAGAATTTGTGGCATTGCAGGAATGTTGCAGGCTAAGAGCTCACCATCCTGTCCAGGCGAGGAAGAGCTTCGGCCCGATTTCACTTCTATCCTTCACAAAATTATACATGAAGGTGTACATTATCACAGTTGGTTCTGCTACTCCAAGGATTAATAATGGCTGACCTCCCAGAATGGAATGTATAATTCCGCATAAGGAAGTAGAAGCCAGTGTTTGAACAGCTGTCAATGTTCCATCTGCTTGCAAAGAACAGGATGTCATAACATGAAAGACGAGGAAGTCATTTGCTCTGCGTATAGCACTCTTAAGCAGCTTGCTTACTCGTATCGCGATCTAACTGTTCTCCAAAGGAAATCACCGGTATGGCTGAAGCAAAAAAGATGTAGGTTGTAGGTGCAAAGATCCTGCAATGGAAAATATAGTTAGAACCATTTTATGGGATACCAAAATTTTATATTCATCAGCTTAAAAAATCAGAAGAAAGAGAAAGCACTGTCAAATGTCTCACACTAAGGCTAGTAATTTTTTAAACTGAAGCATGTTGTCACCAATGCTTGCTGTCTCCATTAAGCTTGCATTCAAAGAACTGCTTCGCAGTTTACCATAGGAAGATCATGAAGCCTGATATCCAATGAGACAGAAACATTCCTTTTTCACTTTGCCACGTCCCAAAGTCCAACCCGTCATGTACACTTGTTATGAGAATGGGATCCACAGACTTGTATAATGGTTACATTGGAATATGCTAGATCAGAGTTTGAGGAGAACTCCAAGCATAGAAATACACATCGGTGTTCAAGGCCTCCATTAACAAACATTCACATAAGCCATGGTAAAGAAAGAGAGCCATGAGATTCTACAGGAAAGACATAACCCAATGGAAACTTATTAGAGGAATCCATTGCATTGGTTTACAGAATTTTGATATGAATGATAATTACATGGGTGTCAGAATATAGTGGAACACGTTCAGCATATTCTGTGGAACAAAGCCAGCGTTCGTTCCTCCGCACAAATAACTCCGCTTGAGCTTTGAGAAGGCCACTCTTGATGCACTTAACTATTGCACATCTTGTTTGCAGTTAACATCATGCATCGCAGTGGATCAAGTCCCCGCTGAATTAGCCGTAAGGCATGGTTTTGGTTCACAAAATAATGTCTCCTTTAAGTTTGTTTTATATTATGGATACCTTGGATGTTTTATGTAGATGGGCTAAAGTTTCTTTTGCGTCGTAGTTGACATACAAGGCTCGAAAGGAAACCTCGTAGACAATTTGCTCAGTCATTTTGCGAACACAAGGTACGAAGGAATAAAGTTCTGGAACTCGTGGAGGAGAATCTAATTTTGACTACTGTTCGAAGCTCTCTACATGTTGAACAAGCTCTCAGAAAGAAAATGCTACTATTGACCGAGCCTGGGCAAAGTTTCCTTGTTTAACAATCCACGAGGCATTCCATCGCGAGACAGATATTTCCGTCCACAGCCAAACATTTTCCCTGTGTTGTGATTTCAAGGAGCTACTATGCTAAAAATGGAGAGGCAGTCGCCGACCATGATGCTATGTATAATCTGCTTCTAAACGTGGGCACTTTGCGTTTAACTGTAGGTATTGCAATACTTTAAGCGAGACCTTTAGGCATGCCACTCATGCTTGCATCACTAAACTCGACTTCCCATGTCTAATCATTCTGATTTCCCATTGTAATGATTCTTCCGGAAGAGAGACTCGTGAGACAGTTGAAAGCAGGAAAAGATGAAACCAGAAACCAGGAGTGAAGCCGCTGGTCCAGTCTTGTTTATAGCACGGCAGCCGTCCTGTGAAGTCGTTCTTGATTCCACGAAAAGGAGCGAACGTTTCCCCCATCGTAACAAAACCAAGAGAAAGGAAAGGGAAGACCAAACACTGAAAGGAAGCTCTCGATCTCTGCTAACTAGAGGCAACATTTACTACGTGGTCCACCATGTGACAATTGTAGACGTCGCAACACCAAAGCAAACCCGGATGACATGGTGAAGGTGGTGATATTTATTTGCAGGAGAGACCGTTCTTGAGGATCCGTGAGCCGTTCTTGAGGATGCGTGAGCAAGTGATATGAACTGCTAGTACGATGGACTGGTAGATGAAGAGGTGATGAAGAAGGGTGAGAGAAGTGGCAGCATGCAGGTGAACGAAAGTTGGCAACTCTGGTCAACGGCGAGATGAATGAGCGAAACAGTGCTGAGTGTAAGAAGATGGGAGAGCTGAGATGAGTCGTAGAAGGTGATACTAAATGGTTTGTAGGAGCGTGAGAGTGCGGCCGCCGGCGGGGTGGCGGAAAGAAGCGGACCATGAAACTTAGAGCGCGTTCTCACGGCCGCAAAAATGCCACGTGGCACAGCCTGCTCGAATATCCACCTCTGGCTGTGCACTCGCCGCGCGGCGACGATCGCTTGGCTAAGAGCCGGTCCCCATGCAACCGCTCGGGACTTTGCTTCCCAATTGGATGCATTTCGGGACCGATAGTCAATTTAGTGTTTCCTAACGATAGGCTATTTCATTTCATCATTCCTTGTGAAACCTAGAGATCTACAGCCTCAAGCAACCTCGTGGGAACGAATGCCCAGCTACGCTAAGATTTGCTAGGAGACTAGCATATCTACCATCTTGGCATAGACGAGGCAACACTCTCTTAGAAGGAAGTTTTGAAAGCTCAAGGAAATCAAAGGGGAGGGGACTCCCAAATCCCAAGGGGCATGGCCCCCCTCAAGACCTTATAGTCAAAGAGGGTAGCTAGAAATCGAACACGTGGCACCGAGCGCAAGATCTTGGCCATAGTTCCATCATACCTCGAGTCACTTAAGGAGCACTGTCCATCTTGGTTTTCTTTAATAAAGTGTAATGAAGACAAGATATTTGGAACAAATTGCCAATTAAGATATGGTACAACTCTGAAGTATGATAAAACAGGTTGCAAGTTCTATAAGATGGTTGAGAGGTCAAATACTTAAGAGGCTTTACAATGCCCCCCCTTCCCCCACCTACCCCCCCGCCCTCCCGCCCCCCCACCCCAAAATCTAAGACAAGACCCTTTGCTTTTTTGAATAAAGTGTAATGAAGTGCAAGATATCTAGAACAAACCGCCAATTGCAATAGGGTAAAGCTCTGAAATACAAAAGAGCAACTTTTGAGTTCTATACCCATCAGTGAGATCAAATGCTTAGAAGCTATATAGTGCCCCCCCCCCCCTCCCCTGCGCCGCCCCTCTCAAACCTAAAGATGAGACTCTGATCTTATGATGACTTCCTTAAGGGGGGACCTATAGACATCACACACTAAAGGAACATGCTAAATGGACAAAGGTGGCAGATCCTCAAATAAAAAATGGAGGGGAACTTTTTCACCAAAAAGCAAGTGGTGACTTCAATAGGATTTGGAATGAATTTTGATAAACATACAATTGTTAAATTTTATGTGCACAAAATTCCATCAAGTCAAAAGTCTGTAGAGATGCTAAAACTAAATTGCTACCATGTGCGAGGTGGAAGCTTTGCTCCCCTTTGTAAGCGGTTGTCTTCTTGGAGGTTCCTTCTCTTGGAATCAATTCAAAGATATATGCTTCTCTATGGAGAATTGGCATTCAAGACCAAACTAAGCAACTTGCATTACGTGCAAAGTGGCATGCAATTTCATTGTCCTATGTAACTCTAAAAATCCTATGTCCTTAGGAAGGGCATTAAGCATTCAAAATGATAGCTTTAAACAAACCCAAGGCAAGTCCAATTGAAGCTATCTTCTTGTCAATAACTTGGATAGCAAGCACTCATGGAGGTTCACTAGACACAAGCCCTAGTCACATAAAGGTGCTAGACAAAGTCATTCATTTATACCCTTGCTTTGCAACCTACTTCTTTCCTCTTTTAAAATTTAAATTTGTCGATTTCATGAATTCAAGGAAAATTTGATCCACACTCTTTTGCTCATCGAGACTAAGCTCATTGCTAGCTCCTAAGCAAACTTCCTATCTATTACCCATCTAGTATAGAGGCCCGAGTAACATCCCTATGGAAAAACTTAGATAGCCATTTTGTGATCAAAGCATCCACATTTGAAACGATGCCAAGCATATACCTAGATCAATCCAGGAACAATCCCAAACTCATCCTCTAAAAACACATCATAGTGCAGTTTCAATCTCATGATAGTCACAAGGTTGAAAACCATAAACTCCATCATGCATAGCAGGGACTAGCTACTATGACATCCCCACTGATGTCATCAACGCCCAACAGTGGGTGTAGACCATAGTATAAAAATATGCTCTCACTCATACAAATCCACTCACCCACACATACTTGAGCATCCATTTATACAAAGTCTTCGTACTGAGTTTCTGTTAGCACTCCGGAGGTGAAGGGCAGACTCAGCAATGATGAAGGCTAGCACTAAAGGAGAAGGCTAATCAAAAGGTAGTCCAAAATCTCTTCATTCAAGCTACAACTGCTTGTGAAGTCTAAACAATTTCATTTTAGTCTCTCCCCAACGAGCATATAAATCTAAATCTAGCTGATAGGGCAATGCACCATTTAAGATAGAAAGAATTATCACAATACCAACAGGCCGCAACTTGGACCAAAACTTCACAAGGTGAAATTTGCATGTCCGCTAATACGGCAGAAACATATACCTAGATGACTCCAGGAACATTCCCAAACTCATCCTCTAAAAACACAACATAGTGCAGTTTCAATCTCATGATAGTCACTCACAAGGTTGAAAACCATAAACTCCATCATGCATAGCAAGGACTATCTACTATGACAAGCATCCCAAATCCTTGATGAGCCCTTGGATTAGTGGTACAAGCCATAAGATACATGGCACTTTCTTTATTGACCTATCCCATATGCAAGCCCAAGCAACACCCATGTAGAACTTAGGTAAATCCTTCATAAGCCTTTGAATTCAATATGCAAGCCATGAGATAGATGGCATTTTCTTTATTGACCCATCTCGTTTCCAATAGATTTTGGCACCACAAAAGTTGAGATCGTTGGGCAAACTTCCTTTCAACTTTCTCAAGCATTTGATTAAGCCAGTATTCACGTAGACCAAATAGGCAAGCAGTCCACCATCCAAGATCTTCTAGGAAATTGCAGAGCCAACAATTCATCGTATATCCTATTGACTAGTACAGCTTTGATTTATCCTTTCAAAAAATGAAGAACTCAGATGACTACATCCATTTATCTGAATAATCCAATCATATGCCTACTTAAACATCGCATATTCGACATCAGACCAAACATCGAATGATGTATCTATCGCTTACCTTCATTAAGCTGTTTTTTTCAAAATTCCTAAACATTTTATTCCAAGCTTACGTCATCGAAAATTGAAATCGGTCTTTCTAGAAGAATTGCCATTTTTTGTCGCCAGACCTGCCGGTTCAGAATCCATCCTTTAAGCGCTTTGAGGATCTGTTTATCCAAGTAACTTCCCCCAATCCCTGGTCATGTGTCGGAGAACTAACATTTCCCAACCCTCCTACAGCACGACCACAAACTTGAAATTTGACTTCTAGATCGGACATTCTGTGAGTTGTGAGCGGGAAGGTTTTAGCACACCTAGTCAGATAGTTTAATTGTTTTTTCTACCATGGCACTCGGGTCGTCCAAACTTCGGTGGAAGTTCAAGTTGCAAACCCAAAAGCATGAAGGCGTTGAGGGGACTTTGGCTCCTCACTAGCGATAGTAGCATTAAGCCACAGATTTGTTTGACGGCGTCATCGCAAGGCTCCCTACCCATATCTGCCTTTGTGGCTTTTGTCTTGCATTTACGTTCAACGAGGGGGGCACACAGGACTCTAGGGGGACATATTCATATGAGACTTTCTTTTTTACAAAGACAATAGATACGAAGGCAGAAATGTGTCGCTATCTCTGGAAAAGACGGCTCTCATGAAGAAACAATCATTTCAGGAAAAGTGCTATAACCGTCCACTTGCATATGAGAATGTGTATAGCTGCCCCTGTGTAGAACAAGTTCTCAAGAGGTCATACATTAAGAGACAGATGTAAATAGTTACAAAGTGTCCTGCTTAACAAATCACCAGGCATTAATGTTTCTGAGCCACACAACTTCCCTGTGTGGCTTAGCAAGTGATACGTTGAAGGAGAGTGAGTTCAAAGAACAAGAGACACTATCGGCTGGAAAGCGAGTGATATTAGTACCCTCTCAGATTCAGATTATGGGACTCTTGCTGCGAGGCAGTACCATGATCGTAGGAGCTACTTTAATCAAGGGCGCGAGCTGAAGAAATTCTCCTAGTTTAACTCGAGGCCTTTAAACGTGCCACACTGCAGATTAGAGCGACATTTGACGGCAGATGAGGATGAAACCTGAAGCCAGAAGTGAAACCACTGGTCCAGTCCTGCTTATAAAACTGCAGCCGTCCTCTGAGGTCGTTTTTGATCCCACGAAACGGAGTGAAAGTGTCGTCCATTGCAACGAAGACGAGAGAAGGGAAGGCCGAGAAACTAGAACGGAAGCTTTGGGTCTCTGCTAGCCATGGGAACACTTGCTAAACCGTCCAACATGTGAAACGTGAGCAACGTATTCGCCATGGCAATGTGGCAGGAGGTGCATTATACCCGCAAAACTGGATTACACAAGGCGTTGCCCGAGAGATTTTTCGTGAGCATCTAGGGAGGAGCTGAGAGGCAATAAAACGTGGAGAGTTGGCCCGTCATTATAAGAACAACAACAAACAACAAACTATTATCTGCGATCATTCCGTCGCCTAGAAACTCCAAAGATTCGCGAGAGAGAGAGAGAGAGAGAAAGAGAGAGGGTGGAACGCAGGACGGTCAGGACTGAGAAGAGTGTCAGGATTCAGGAAGAATCATGTGAAAGCACGGCAGCTGCTGTATCGTAAACCGAGGGGAGAAAGCAACCAAAAAGGTAGCGATAGGTGAAAGGGCTATAGAATTGAAGCGGATCGGTGAGCTTTATTACTTCATTAAACAACAGACGGCGCACAGCTGTTGTGAATAAATTTTTAGCCAAAGTCGCTGTCAGACCATATCTGGAGGAGGGAGCAAAATTCTGAGAAGTTTGACTGTAGCTGGCCGATCGGACGGACCCTGCTAGGCTGAGTAAAGACGTAAGTCTAATGTCCATATGGACCTAGGAATCCCGAACGGTGGGCACTGCAAGTTAGTGGAGGGTGACATGCTGCAGAATAGCAGTAGCAGCACCAGACGGTAAGCCTTTTGCAGCCCAGCTGGCACGTCACCCCTCCACGCGGTTTTAAAATGTTTGGCAGA
The DNA here is from genome assembly GCF_047967505.1 of Dipteris shenzhenensis. Taxonomy (NCBI): domain Eukaryota; kingdom Viridiplantae; phylum Streptophyta; class Polypodiopsida; order Gleicheniales; family Dipteridaceae; genus Dipteris; species Dipteris shenzhenensis. The sequence goes on from NC_141612.1 coordinate 2,121,967, forward strand.
ATAGGGGAGTAAGGGCACAATAGGGGGGCTATGAGAGAAACAAGAACGATGAATATCATTCATAAGGCCTGCCCAGATCGAAAAATAAGACGAATTGAAAAGGGGGCAGAAAGCAGAGAGAGAGAGAGAGAGAGGGGGGGATTGAGAGGGAGAAAGAGAGAGAGAGAGAGGATTTGAAGGGAGGGAAAATTAGAAATGAGAAACTTGGACCAATAAAAAAGTGGGACTAATATGAAGTGTTGGTGTGGCTCCATGCGGCGCGAATCCAAAAAAAATGAGCTTTCTGAAATGCCCATCGACTTCACTAAAGCCTCCATATATGGAAGGCCAAAAAATCCATTAATTTGTGGTGACAAGTCAGAGGGGTGAAAAGGAAACGTTGATAATCTAAGGTGCACCAAGAATCAAAGATCTTTCTAGATGGATGGAGGTCAAAAGCTTGTTAAAAAGCTTGATCACGATGTTGCCTCTCCCATAGCCGCTTTGCCATCCACCTTCATCTCAACCTCTTGTCACCATCCACCGTACCGTCTAGTGTTGATGCTCCTACTCGCCATCCATCGGTTTAGGGTTTAGGGTTTAGGGTTGTGTTGTTGCTCCTGCTCCCTACCACCGTCCCTACGTTGCTCGACACCATCGTTGCTCCTGCTTGCAATAGCACCGTCCCGTGCTGCTCGACAAGATCTGGTGCTGTAGTTGGAGGGGCTTTTTTCTAGGTCGTGATCCTGAGGGCAGCGCTCTTCCCCCGCCATACCCATAAAATCCTCTTCCAAGATCTAGAGAGGGAGTGGAAAGAATAGGTTGGCGCCCCTTATTCCACATGGATCCGTTCGAAGGATCATGATGCATGCAGGTTGTCGTAACTTCCTAATTTCATTGCTTGTCAGTTGCCATAACTCTAGGGTAGATTATCACCGTGCTTGTGTTGCATATCTCACAGCATTGCAAGGGACTGCTGGGAGAGTCTGAGCGGAGGGAGTGAGAGAGGAGGCAAGGTAGGGTGCGCGGAGGTAGGGAGTGAAAGAGGGGGCAAGGTAGGTAGGCAGCAACGTAGAGGAAATGGAGGAACGGAGGGAGTGAAAGAGGAGAGGGGTGACGAGGCAAAGGGGAGGGAGCATGTGGCAAGGTTGAGCGGAGGGAGAGGGGGGATTAATTTAATTGGATTAATTAGATTAGTTAGGTTAATTAGATTAGGACCCTTATCTTTCTTGGGTACCTAACCTAATTGCTTATTGGAATGAATTTCATATACGACGTTTGCAAATTCCTGTTTTTCCGTTGATGCAATGCCAATACCAAATGCATGGTCAATTAGATCACAAAATTACAATCCCAATGCAAAAAATTTGATGGAAATCGAAAGCTTGAGCTTAAAGATTTTGATTTTTTTCCATTAGGTGACCCATTAGGGGAGTAAGAGGACGTTCCCATGTCGACAATTTCTACACCCAAGGCAAAGAATAGTATAACTCCATGATGCCTACGAAATCGATTGTAGAGGAGCCATCTATTTTCTTGGCTATTTTCAAGGATTTGGGTGATGTTAAGCGTCAAGGTAGGGATGAGAGGAATTCCGAGGTATTTGAGCGAATCCGCTCCTTCTAGCCATCCTAAAACTTAGGGAACTAAGCTATAAAATGAAAGAGGCATAAATGTTCCCACCAGCAGCTCCATTATGTTCAACCTTCTTTTATGTTGCTTCGCGGGAATGCCCTCTAAGGAAGGTTGAGAGTCCTGTTAAATTACACGGCGCAGCGGAACAGAAACTGAACAAAGAATAGAGAGTACACAGCAAGTTGGAGATGAACAAAATTTTCCTTCAATGCTGATGTAGTACAGATGATGGCTCCATCCACCCGTGTGCTCCCACAGTGGAGCTTAGATGGCGACGTAGACAGATACTAGGTGAAGAGCTACTAGCTGGAAGATTTCTGCTGGAAGATCTGATCTGGTACAATGGGCTGGGGAGGTCGCCTCTTTATAGCTATGAGGGCAGTAGTCGGATCAATGTAGTCGGTGGAACTGACCAGTCAAGTTAGTCAGTGAAGCTGACCAGTCAACCTAGTCGATAGAACCGACTAGTCGTCCAAAGAATATTCCCTATATTGTCGCCTCAAGGGCTCTCGGCCCTCGAACCCCCACAAGGGGGGCCACTGGCCCCCCTCGGACCCCCCAGCTGGGGACCAGCTAGTCCCCAAGCCCTAGCAAGAATAAGGGGCTCCCACACAATCACCTTTCTACCATTAATGGTCTCATTGATAGACCTCATCTGACATGCAAGTCAGGATCCATCCAATGTCCCAGGCTCACGCATGGCTTCTCCTCATATGGGAGCCTTACAACTTGAGCACCTTGGATCACTGGTGGTTACCAGGTGGGTGGGGCATTGAGTATATCTAACAAGTCCAAACCACCTGCCTCCCCGTCAAGGGACAAAGGTGGCTGGCCAGATGTGTAAGTTCACTGTGCACACCAATCGATAGACAACTTCTAGGGAAGATGATTGCATTTAATTTCAACGAAGGTGGCTTCAAATGGTGGATGGATTACAGATTTTGTGTCAAGCGGTACATGTTGTTCCCAAGCAAAAGGTCCCCACGCCCAAGCAGATGGCAGCCTTTACATGCCGGACATGTTTTTGGGAGGTTCCCATCGTTTCTATTTGTCCACCTATGGCAAGGACCCTCCCCATTTTCTTTGTGGGGGTGTACCGCCTCCGTAAGAGGCCATTCCCACACCTGCCATGAAATGCTTAGGTTCAGACTTGTTCCTGTAGGAAGCCCCTGGAAACACGGTGCCAAAGTTGATCATCTGCATGCCTCGATGGGAAATCGCTCTCTCCACCTGGGCATTGAGGGGTTGGTATCTGTCCAGCCTATGGATTCTCCTCTCTCTCCTTCCACCAAGACAGAGCCTTTATATATACCACAACAAAAGGAGAGAATAAAGGAGAGAGCACGCAGAAGAAGATGGCAATGGGGAAGCACCAAGGTCCCACTCTTTGCTGTTGCAAGCAGCATAGCACAACAAGCCTCTCGTGAGGACCCAAGCTCTGTTGTCCATTGCGAAAACAACCTCTAAGAGGCCGTGCACATACACCAACTTCAAGCGAGGGTTGGCATCTACTGGGGGCCATCCCCATAATCTTGGATTTGGGGGCAAAATGGGCTTCCTCTGCTACACCAACTTCATGAAGATGGTTTGGGGGGAGGAGGAGGGTGAAGTTTCAATCACTAGATTGGCACATGGCAATGCAAAAACACTACCATTACCTCCACCACAAAAATGCCATTGTCACAACTCGTGACACCGTCACATGAATGCAAATGAGCACTACTACACTATCTATCACCAGTTTTCACATGGTATATGTGGACAAGGAGCAGTCCTACACCTTTTGTTTGACACACTGTGCACATGAGCCTTTGCATCCTCACAGGTGGGGATATAGAGATGGCCTCTAATGCAAGAACAAGCAATCCTGAAGAATTGGCCAAGGCTTTGGATTTCCATGAGGGAGATTCTTTTTACGCTTGCTCAATCATACAACCTCCATTGGCTAAGAGCAACTAAAATTGCCATCCCTATAACACAGCTAATACTATCTTATTTTGCAATGTCGACCATTTCGCCTCTTAACACTAAGGTAGGTAGACCTCCCAAATTTGGGTGCCCCACAATTCATGGTAGAGCATTTGCCCTACATGGAAATGTGCTTTAATATATTTAGCAGCATGGAGTGCTTTTTGGATCATAGGATGCTCCTTTTTGGAATTTTGAAAGCTCAAAAATAATAATCCTATTTATGAATTTTCAAAGTAATCCTTTTTGTCATTTGTCATTTAGATTTTACTAGTAGTCTTGATTTGCAAAATTTGTATTGATGAGAAGTTCATGCTCTCTAGTTTTGGTTATGTCTAGGTTTCTTTCATTCTTTGGGTGTTAAGGTTCGCTTTCAAGGAACAGCTCATGGTTTTCTTACTTAATCAATTATATGAGTTTTCATGTTGAGCTATTAGCAAGTTAGTGCTAGTTAACACGACTCTCGTTTCTATGTTAGAGATTATGGTTCAGACTTTACCATAGTGAAAATTTTATTTTGTTTGGTTTGAAGAGGGTTTGGGTGGTGGTTAAAGGGCATTGGAACTCTATCTTTTGATGTCTTTTGTTATTCTTTGATGTCAAATTATAAGGGTGGACAAACAATTTGCGAGAGACATTGTTGTTGGACCATTTCTTATGTAATGGAAATTTTCACTCCCAAATATGAATGCACAAGCAGCCTCAAGGCGATATGATAATCAACAAAACTAACCCTTTGGCACCAATTTCGGCACACACTCTGTGTGTCTAGGTGTCTATTCAGAACTTGAATTGGCCAGAAGAGAAATTAAAACGACAAGAAAGAGACAGAGAGCTTCAAAAACAATCAAAAGTAGCCAAAGGAAGGTCAGAGTAGCTGTCGATCTTAGACCTCGCACCTATCCTCTGTCCAGATCCCCAGCCAAGTATCCCCAGCCAAGTACGGATGACCTTCAGCCACAAAGGAGTTGAGGAACAGCAACAAATGAATTCGGACCAGCTCCAAATGGCATTAAACCAACTCCCTGGGATGCGATTCCTAGGTGGAGCACCCTAAAGGCAGCAGGTCCACACAACAAGAGGGTAGCAGGAGAAATCGGTAGCTTAGAGAGAGGGAGGAGCAGAATTCTGGCATGGAAATGCTCACATGGTAGGAGAGAAGAGTGATCAGCTAGGAGAGAATCTTGAAATGCGTGCTAGAGAGAGAGAAGGACCAAAATCCACAGCCAAGAAGGTCACGCAGCAAGGAAAAGCAGTGCTCATCCAGGAGAGAGCCTCGAAATGCATGATAGAGGTGTCAAATGTGAAACCTGACATCATCTTTGGTTGGTGTATGAGGATCTGTGCAAGAAGGGAGGCATACAAATCAGTAGCTATATGCAAGACAGCATTTGGATCTTTCTGCAATACCCTGTCTAAGTCAATAAGCCATGTGACACTCTCTCTACTATGTCTCAGGCCATGAGTGGAGTGGTCCATGAGGGGTCCATGGCTTTGGTAATTACTCTAGTGATTTGGCATGTGTCCCTCTTGTTGTGAAGTGATAGAGGAAGTGTTGGTTTTTGTGTTATAGATTACGGTTGTGTTTTTTGTGTTGTATTGTTGTGCTAATGTCAGTTTGATCATATCATTTATGCAAAATCTAAAAAAGTATGTCAAAATAGATTGAAATTGCCAAGCTAGAAAAACTAATTTGAAGCTGAAAATGCCTATTCTTGTGTTGGGAAACCATTGGTAGTGAAGAAAGATATCCATAGCTATGCCAAAGTTATAAAAGGATTTTTTTTTTCAGGAGGAAGACGCGGCAGCCCAGTGGTAGGGCTGCCAGTCTACCTGGGCGGTGGCCCTCGTTCAATCCCCCTTGGGGGTAGAGGCAGGGCGGGTGCCCCTTGATAGCCTCAAACCATGTGTGTGAGTTGGGTGGGTGAGTCCAAAAAAAAAAAGTTATAAAAGGATTTTTGAAACTAGAAAATCTTGCTTTCACACTTGGAAAGCTGTAAGCCTATTCACAACTTTACAAAGGTTTGAAGGTTTAAGGAAATGTTACAGAGCTATAAAGATTCTTTAAAGCCATTATAAATGCACAACGTATAAATTTAGTTTGTAGATGAAAATGGTCTAACACTAGGACACCTAATTTATTAGTTTGAAGAAGTTTTATAACACCAAAAAGGACTTCCCAAGCTTTGAAAAAACATTATAAGGCTAGAAAAAATATTCTCAAGCTAAAAAAGTATTGGAAAACTATTGGGAAGCCTAAGAGAGATAAGAATATAGTTTTTACTAAACCCATCTTGACCATATATGCTTTACCCATAGAGGTAGTGTGTTATTCATGCTCTCTTGTTTAGCTAATATAATAAACCGACTTTGCAAATAAGATTTGGAGATTTGTTACAAAATTATAAGAAGAGTGTTGATCACATGTCATGTTCCTCTTGATGCCATCTTATGTGAATCCTCTTCATCACATTCCCTTTTAAGCACGCAACACGAATGGCTATGCAAGCATCTTCATGTTTCCCTGTCTACAAATTGTTGCTCTTCAACCTTGCTCAAGACTATCAAAATCAGCTTTAGTTGTAGCTCCATGAGGATTGTGGGAAGGGTGAGAAATTGCAAGAGAACCTATTTTTAAGAGTAGCATCGTCCTTTTCCTAAATTATGTAGATGTCCAATTGTTTCCCTCTATAATTGCTTTATGCATCTTGCTTTCTAATTCCAAGTTGCACTTACCTCCCAATGTCATCTACAGGGCTCTTTTCCCTCCATGTACAAAGACGTGACAAAGACCCATCATCCATACCCACACCTAACTAAATAATTACTACATCGGCTATACATATATCATTCACCACCTTATCAACAAAAGATGCATGTGTCCGTCCAAAGCCATACCATCTATCCTAGACTATAGTATCTAAAATCTAGAAACTATGATTTACATCAAAAAGCAAAAGGACATACATACCCTTGTTATGGTATGAATCAAGGATGGAAAAAGAACCTACCTTACCCTTGATGATACAACATAACCCAAGGATGGCATTTTCAAGACTTTTACATTTTAAAAAGGCAATACAACAATGTCATGTCCATCTATTCTCCAATTGAAACCTCCAAAACATGTGCACTCTCAATTATATCGGCACACCGTATTCTTTATTATATCAATTAGATCCATGCCAACCTTTCCTTTTTGGAGGTGATGTGATCTACCATTTACTTATAGCCTATATCTTTTAAGCAATATTCCAAATAAAAGTATGTAGTTTTTTCCATTCTAAAACCTAGACCTTATAAAGCTTCCATCGAGCTACTAAATTTCATTCCGTCTAATTGATATCTTTAAATATAATATTGACCATCATTTGGATGCTACTGACTTATAGAGTAGATGAAATAGGGTACAACCTTTCTTGAGTGCATTCCAACTATGCATTTATTCTTCAATAACTTTTCCATGCTTGGAATTATCCCCAAATTGCTATCCTTGCCACTTGTCCCTATCATTAGGTTGACCTTTAAATGTTTAGTATGGGCACCTCATGATTTCTTATAATTATGTTAGGATGCCCTTTACACCATTGAAAATTTCAAGAGGATAAGACAAGTATTCAAAGTCTAGGAAAACATCAAATATAATGACATAGAATAAGATAAGTATTTAGAAGTCTACGAAAACAACAAACTAAGAGGTGCATGTTCTCTCAACTTTGTTTCATCCAACTAAGGTATGCTTGGGAACCCCATACCAACTGTACAAAAGCATCCATGACTATGGCTAAGGATGCGTCAACCCAAAAAATATCCCTTAGTGCATGTACAGTAAATGTGAAGCCATGATATACCTCTCATGCACTAGGATTCTAGCCGCTTAGGATGCGTCAACCCAAAAAATATCCCCAAGCGCATTTAAAGTAAATGTGAAGCCATGATACAACCTCTCATGCATGAGGAATATAGCCTCTAGCAACATCATAGCTCCATCATAAATACACATATAACCAAGGATCCATTTATCCACCCATCAAGGGTTCATAAATACACATATAATCCAAGTCATGTGTGTCTGAGGAAGTGGGGTCATAAATACATATATGAGCAAAGATCCATTAACCCCCCCAATCCCCCATCACCACATTCACCCCCAACTTACTTCACACTAACATTCATCATGGTAAAGGTGGGAAATGAGTAAGGATACTCTGTATTGGGAATCCAAGGCCAAAGGGAGCTAAAGTGGTGCATGATTGGGGAGGTGATACACTTACCATTGCCATTGACAAGAAATACATGTGAAAACCAATGGAAAGGAGCACTATCTTGAAGTAATGCAAGTCGAGAGACTACAAGTGGAGGAGGCATATGCCTCGATATAGAAGATAAACTATTCGTACTCAAATTGTGTCGATAGAGCCACCATTGATGCCATGAGAGTAGGACAAAGCTGCTAGTGGATGATGAAGATCCAAATATGGCATTTCCAAAAGGATTCACTACGTCTGATGAAGTGGGACAAAGGTTACTCTAGGAAGAGATGGCATATTGCATTACTAGCAATGACAATCAAATTAACAAATGGCAAGCTATCAAGGAAGAGACAGCATGTCACATTAGCAATAGTCAACTCAACAAACGGCAAGCTATCAAGGAAATATAATCAACTGATAGTGTGTTTTCCTTCAATGGAAAGATCATATATGTGATCAAGGTATTTACAGTAACACCGTGTTCTGAGTTCACATTAGCCATACAGGTGCACTGAATGGCTACAATTCGCATCGCTGTTCAGATATGTATTCGCATCGTTGTCTAGATATCTAAACCTGTCATTCAAAATGAAGTAGCCTTTTTCTTGGGGTACCATTTAGAATGTTTGGGCGAATTTCCATTTCTTCACTTTTCAGATATCAAATTGATAGCTCCCTCTTATGTCTTTTTTGTGTGTAGAATCCACAATCCATTGTTTCACATTATAGTCGATGTGTTGCAGCAAACGTTTTTCCCTCACGGTTTGGGAAAGAAGATCATCGATATTCTAATGTCATTTGGCTAGTTTCCTCTTATTCCTTTGATGTTATTGTTTGTTGTCACGTCATGGTGATTGGGTTTATGGGAGTGATGGGTGCATTCAAGCCAAGGTCTTCACACCAAATGGATTGTCAAAATACTAGATGAGCTCGAAACCAAACCTTGTAGTTGCATTGAAACAAGTTGTGGTCTGTCAAGCCCTAAGCATTTCCAAAGTGGACCAATTATCCAAAATTTTAAACATTTTTCAAGTATGAACCAACCGAAATGTTCAAAGGCCAATGATCTTACGAGGTCAAACCTCATACTAAATGGAACAGTCAAGACAAGCGCATGGAACTTATTTTCATCACTTTCCAAACATGTGATTGTCACATGATGCTTGCACTAATTATTGATTGAGATGTTTGCTAACTCCATGTTCATCAATCATGTATTGTAGATCATGTCGTTTGCATGGAGTAGTCCTCTATATTGGAGAGCGTATCTCTACTTTTTACATGGTATAGGTGCTATTGACTATGCTAATTAGTACTTCTTACTATGCGAATTAACAATGTTGATTCACACTATTGACTATGCTAATTAGTCATTATTGAGTATGCTAATTATCACTACTAAATATGCCAATTAACATTGATGACTATGCTATACAACATCAGAGACTTTGTTATTAGAATGAGATTCGTGCAATCAACACATGCGGGGATGTTTATGACAAAACATGGTATCATTGGCTGACATGGAGGTTTTACCAATAGGGAACAAGCTGTAAAATTTCAAAGATTGAAAATATTCTGCATTGCGGGCATCGCAAACTCTACACCATCCCCCATAACTCTATTATATAAAAAAACCCAGAGAGAGACAATCCTAGACTTTGGTGGATAGGTAACAATCTGACTGCATGAGCCAATCAATTGCCATAGATTGGAAGATTTCTCTAATTTTTCACATATATATCTTCACTTGTGATTGATCATACACCATGCTCACCATCATGATATTTTTCGAGACAGTTTGGGTAGTGCAATAGATTCATAACCGGCAGCACTATCTAGTCCTTTACCCAAAAGTATGCAACAACTTGCAGTTAGCATATCTTGACGCCACCACTTATTCTTTTCTTTTTAGACTTGGCATTATGGATAGCTTGTCTGGTGATGCAAAATTATGCATGGATTTTTTATTGATATTGTTTATCATTCAAAGCATTACCTAGTAGTTTTAGCTTGTACTTAGTTGTACATTTGCAGATCATATTGAGCAACTAAAGAGGTGAATCAATACAAGATAACAACAAAAGATGCAATGATGCAATACAGTGGACCATCATTACAAGAATTATGAGGCAACAAAGAGAAGGGAGATATAGGATGCCTAGCATGGGTATAGAAATCAAGCATGAACTTTTCAATGTGATCCTTCAATATCCTTAGGTGCAAGTACTACGTGACCCATCATCAAGAGAAATAGTTGATGTTCAAGCACGCCACATAGAGAATGTTCACATCACATTGGCCATTTTGACAAACTCTAATCATTCCATTCCCTTATCAAGGGTCTCCAAATTTCTTCAAGTTGCTAGATGTAGCTTGTACCAGGCAAGAACAAGATTGCATGTCTAGGTTATGATGGTAATGGACTATTCTCATTGGTTGCATGTTGGAAGCAATGCCGCACTAGCACAATCACTGATGAAACAAAGGATTTTGTATACTCATTTTGGGAGGTTGAGACCCCAATGTTTACCAAAAAGATGATGACAGTAAGAATTATATCGAGCACCCAATTCACCTACTTGACAAGCCTCAGCTACAATCTACTAATGTGCATCAAATGTACATGAGCACCGCCAATGTTGGTTACCGCTATCATATGCTAGTTAGTACTTGCAATGTTGGTTACCACTATCGTATGTTAGTTAACACTTGTAGTGCTTCATAGCACCTTGTTTACTAGTTACCAATGGCATATACTAGTCACCATTGTCATATGCAAGTTACCACTATCATATGCTAGTTACCACTCTCATATTCTAGCAAGCATCAGCAATGTTGGTTACCACTCACATACGCTAGTTAGCACTTGCAATGCTAGTTATAGCACATGCAATGCTATGCTGGTGAGCACATCCAATGATAGCTAGCACCTACAATGCTAGTCGACACATGCAATACTATGCTAGTGAGCATATGCAATGCTAGCTATCTAGCACCTGCAATGATAGCTAGCTCCTGCAATGATAGTTATCACATCTTGTCCTATTGGGCCACCCTGGTTGGTATTTCCACCCTGCCAAAGTTAGTTTTGCCTACAATGTTTTGACTACTATCAAACGCTAGTTAGCACTTGCAATTGCTAGTAAACATTGTCATCTACTAGTTAGCATATGCAACGGTGCCATACACTATCCTTTCTAGCATATTCCAATAGCACTCTCCTAATGCCTTTGAACGAGTTCATTTCATTGGCATCTCAATCTTCATCACCTCTATCTTGGGCTTACCCCTTATTTTCTTTCAGTTCTTTAATGCTTTTGCCTTTGCCCTTGCCCTTCTTGGATAAAAACAATGGCATTCTACTCCTTTGTTAGTCTTTGGAGCAATTCCATTGCCTTTTTCATGCTTATCCCTCAATAATGACGCTGAGGTCTATCCTCGGTCTGTCTAAACTCCCAATCCTAGCACATAAAGAGAAACCTCCAACCTCGTCACAGTATGGCAAATTGCTTGTGTTACACATTGGCCTTTGATGAAATTATAGACATGTTCCAATACACTAATGCCACATCCAATGGAACAAGATCAAGATGAAAAGAGGTTTAACAATACAATGCAAGGGGAAACCCCAATTGAAGAACCCAAGGGGAGTTTACATTAAAAAGATGTTGAGAAGGCAAAAACAGTACATATTACTAAGCAAAACACATTATTTTTTGGAGTACAAAGTAATTGCACATCGGGTATTAACATAGCCAGGATAAAAGAACCTGAGCAAGCTGTAGAGACAATGGTAATCACAAGTTCAAAGGGAGAAAGACCCCTAGTAGGACTAGGAAACCCCCTAAAAAATACAATCAAACCAATTGATTGTGTTGAGCAAGCAAAATTGAGAAACCAAGCTCTAGAACAAGTACTAGAAATTAATGTAGCAAAGGATGCAAAAGAGGCACAATTAGACAGAAAAGGCAAAGCCAAATCAATTCCAGCTACACAAGGGTAGCATTCCGACTACAAGCAGAAAGAAGTGTGGCATTTTGACTCTAAGCAGAAAGATGTGTGGCAAAGAATTATAGAAACACTAAAGAATGGCAATGGAGCACAAGAGACATTTGATGCACCCAAAGAAAGCCAGAGCCTACCAACCATGACAACATATCCTCCTCAGGTAGATAGTAAAATTCCAGTCAAAATCCAACCGGATACCATCTAACAACTAGAATGCAGTAGAGCAAAGAGCAATTGCATCATGATGAGGAAGAAGATATCTCTAATGTGGATAATGACACTCTACTCCTGAACAAGAAAACCATCCAAAATACAAAAGGCATGGAGCAGGCTGATAATTTCCTCAAAGAGCTATTACATTTCAAAGTGCAAATCACATTGGATCAACTATTAAATCTTGTACCGGCATTCAAGGAACAATTGTTTCAAGCTTTGGAAGCAGACAACCAACCCAAGACACCGGTGACTATGATAGAGGAAGATGAAGAGGAGTCTCCTATCATCTCTTTGGCAGGGTTGGCAGGATTTGGCATAGTCATGAGCATCTTTTAGGATTATGGGCCACCATAGGCCTGCTTGTAATATTTTTTTACCTGTGATTTCCCCTGAAAAGTTTCCTTCTACTGATCCTCCATGTGCCTCTACCAAAATAGCTTTTTGCTCATGAGTGTGGACATATCTCATGATAACTTGGTCTATCCCTCTTCTGTATAGAACTCCAGCAATAACTAGGAAGGGATTGATTTATAGGACAAGCTTCTTTCTCTGATCTCTGATCAGGGACTTAGGGATGAGACCATTCGTTAAAAAGAATAGCATTTTGTCATACCAATTTGAAGGATCTTCTAGTCGGATCATAAATATGCCAGCATTAGGTAGATCATCTGGAACACCAGTCGGATCTTCTCTGGATGTCAATCTTCTAAGATAATCTACAATAGAATGCTATTTCCCAGGTCTATGTACAATTGTATAGTCAAATTCTTGGAGTAGGAGCATCCATCTAGCTAGTCTACCTAAGAGTTGTGGTTAATTCACCAAATTTCTAAGTGCTTGGTGGTCCACATGAAAATTAATTTTGTTACCCAGTAGGTAGTGTCTGGATTTATGCAATGCATATACCATCCCAAGTGCCTCTCTTTTTGTCACAACATAGTTCCTTTCATGCTTTGTGAGGATCCTACTTGCATAATACACTAGTTTGAACCATTTGTTTCTCCTTTGCTGCATTAATACTGCACCAACAGCTGTGTCTGATGCATCTACAAAGACCTCAAATGGTAAACTCCAATCAGGAGGTTGCAATATGGGTGCTATGACTAGCATCTTCTTAAGGATAGTGAAAGTTTCATCTTGTTCTTCTCCCCATACATATGGCTATGTTTCTCTAGTGAGCTTTGTAAGTGGATAGCATATCTCAGCCAAGTATCTCAAAAATCTGCAATGCCATTTGACTTGCCCAACAATTGAGGTTGATTCTCTGTTGGAAAAATATTGGGTCTACACCGTTCATGTCTATATATTGCCATGCAAAGACATCTTTGTATTCAACCAGCAATGTCCTGAGTTTCCTTTGAATGAACTATTGAGGTTAGTGCTTATAAGCACTATTTTGGGGTTGTCATAATCACCAAGATTCATTTCTTCTAGATAATCTTCTTTGACTCTAGCACTCCTTTTCATATGCTCTTCAAACTGTGCTTCTACTTCAATGATGGCCTACATACTTGTTTTGGAGTTCTCCTCTAATGTACCATCCTCATTGTCTGCCTCTTTTGTTGTCTGATTGTGCATTCGACTTCTGTCCCAATTTTGTCTAATTGTGTTTTGTCTACAGTTGGCTCAGTAACTTGTGATTTTTTCTTGTTTGAATATCTTGGCCACATCTACCTCAAATATAGGTATTACAAATGGGTTTCTTCTTAGGAAGATTTCTTCCTCATCCTCCTCAAGTTCAGCCACCATGTTTACACATTCTGCTTCCATGGCTGCATATGTCGAGGGAAATTTCTTTTAGATGTTAGGCAAATTTTGAACTTTTTCTTACCTTTTCTGATTGTGATTCTCTCAGCTCCCTAATCTTGTTTCACTCTTGCAACTCTCAGCCAAGGTCTACCTACTAGTAACATGGAGTAGGAACTGTATTTCTCTTCCATCCTCAGTACAACAAATATAATAGTGAAACTCAATCCCCAAATGCTAATTTCCTAGCCTCTGAGGATACCAAGTGGTTGGATTCTTCTTTGATAAGCTATTCTGACATGGAATGGTGCTGGAGCTAACTCATTGCACCATAATTTCTTGAATAATTCTTCAGATAATATGTTAACACTTGATCCTCCATCAATAAGGACATTTGGTATTCTTTGCCTTTAAAATTATTTCATATTCAACATTAATTGTGGGAACTCTGTAATCCACCTCTTCTATGGTGATGTACATATATCTGGCCCCTCGACGCTAACAAGATGCCACATCAACCCATCATAGCATTAGAACCTTTTCAAAAGTGGGGGCTAGACTTTGTAGGCCCTATCAAACCAACAGCAAAATATACAGGCAACCACTATATACTTGGTGTAACTAATTATTACACAAAATGGATGGAAGTAGTAGCCCTCAAGGATAACAAGGCAAGAACTATTGCATACTTCTTATATCATAATATCATTACAAGGTTTGGTGTGCCTATTGAAATAGTATCAAATAGAGGGACACACTTCATCAACAAAACAATCAGGAAAATGACAAAGCTCCACATGATGCTACACAAAAAGTCAACAACTTATTACCCTCAAGGTAATGGTCAGGCTAAAAGTACCAACAAAATTATGAAAAAGATATTCAAGAGGATAGTGGTAGACAATCCCACTGATTTGGATCAAAACCTAGATTCAAATCTATGGGTATTAAGAGCTTCCTACAAAGTAGCCATAGGTCTAACACCATTTAGATCTATGGGAGTTTGTTGTAGGAAGCCTAAGAATGGCTGTAGGGCACATACTTTCACTAAAAAGAGTAAATTTCATATTACAGCAATTATTACAATTAGATGAAGAAAGACTTCAAAGCTCCTGCGGACAAGCATGTGTAAGAGCTTGTTAGTAGTGGTAGGTGCACGGCCGCATGTATGGTGTTGATGTCTATTGCTTGAGCTACTTTGCCGATGTAACTTGTAAGCTAGTAGCAACACTCTCGGCGAGTCAACATCCTTAGTGCATTTGTGCGAGTAGAGCCGCCTCAAAGCTTCTACTATTGCCAGTGCAATGAATGTTTTCCCAGCCCCTGCATTGCCTGAAATGAACAAGTGCAGTGGCTCACCCGGGTTTGTTCTTTTTCTGAAGCATGATGTCATCCAGAATGTTTCGCTGTTCTGAATTCATTCCTCTTAGCATTTGGGCATACGTGTCATTGGCAATTGACTTTTGTTTGCACTGATAGAGTTTGTCACTATTTTGTGCTGGCCTGTTTCGTGTCATGTCATCCTCGAAGTTGTACTCATCACCTGATAGCAGTGGAGTTGCATTGCTATTGTTTTCTGTGGACTGCTCACTATTGGACTTTGACATTGTCAGGGCAATGGATGTCTTTTGGAATAGCGACTGATTGAATTCAATAAGCAATTAGTGTTGTTCGTACATGTCTTTCCAGGTTGGCAAGGTTGGAGCTAGTTCGTGCTCTCTATTTTGGAACGGTAAGTATAGCAAATGCATAACTCCCTGTAATGGTTCTTGGGGTCTTTGTGCTTGTTGTAATTATTGAATCATATTATTCTCTCTCTTTTTCTTAGTTTGCTAATTCCGTTTGTGACTGTGTAGTTGCTAGCAAATGAAGCCAGGCATGTGGCATCATGCAAAGAGGGTGTTCTTTTGGTGTACTTTGTGATAATATCATCGAAGAATACATCGGTGCTCTCAAGTTGCAGCAACTCAAGCTGTGCATGATGCTTGAGCACGACGCTTGAGCAGGACCGTTCTCTCCTCGATTGGGTTTGTGTTTACGTACATAAACTCTCTTGTTGAAGTTGTCAAGGGAAGTGAAAGGCAAAGCTAAACAGCTTGTTGGGCATTGATGTGTTGTGTGTTCAGGATGGCGTTCCCCACCTTATGAACACATTCATTGGCTGGAACATTTTCCCTAATGCTCTGCTCCATTGCAGTCTTCACTGCAACATTTGTTTCTTTGTCAGTTTTAGTCATGTATGATGTGCAGTACACTACTTCCCCATGTGGGTTCAGGACAAATTGGATGTCAGTGTTTGCCCCCCATAACTTTGTCAGCGATGAATTGAAAATGTTTGTGTACGTGTCATGGGGGTGTCTTCTCAAGAAACTTTTGCTTTAGAGAGGCTGCTTCTAAGTGCCATCTCATAATCCTCATCGGTTATGGACAGCACTTGGAGAAAGTCATCGATCATCGTTGCATCAATTGTTTTGTCATGCAGGGTTCTTTTAATCTTTTGAAAATTGGCTTTGTGCCCAGCCCTGTTCATATCGGCGGGCAAAGGTCTCAGGATTTTCGTCACCCGCATAGGAGGCCTGGGAAATCCGAACTTGCAATCGCTTTTTCTTTTTTTGCAAGTTTGCCTGTGGTGATGCATTTGCAAATCAAATTGGCTTGCTTCCAATTTGGTGCTATCTGTTATGATCCACCTATCAACGATGCCAGCAATACCATTGTCGCTCCTCGTTTCGAAAATCGAGCGTCATCTATCCATAGCAACCCATGGTCATGCTGGCTTCCTCTGTTTTGAAATTCTGTCACGAAAAAGAAATCATTTATTTTTTCCAAAATGCTTTCATCTTGTCAGAGCAAAGTCTTTAAAGCCTTGAATCAATGCACATAATATTATGCGGTTGTCACTGGGTCTACCCTGGTCAACTCTTGTGTGTTGGTGTCAATGTTGTTTGTTCCTTGAGGGTTGTTTGCTTGTCTCAATTTGCATAGGCATTGTATTAGTGGCTCCCACCATTTCTCAGCCGTAGAAAGCGTGACAAAGAATGTCAGGGCCCCGAGTTGCCTGACCATAGCAAAAAGGTTTCTTTTGAGTTGTTGCTTGTAATCTGCTGATGTTCTGAGGCACACAAAGTCTCGAAAACCAATTTTAGATTGCAATACTCTTTCAATGTTTGTGTCCATCCTCACTGAGCTTGCCTCACTCATTCTTCCTTGCAGTTGTGCTTTCCTTAGGCAGACCCACGTAGACGACAGCACCTGCCACACTAGTACTTTCATTGTCTTGAAGAAAATATTCTCAATGGAGTGCAAAGCGTCGATCCTCATTGCGCAGTTCCCACTTGACTATGTCCTGGTAACTCTGTTTATCGGATGCGCATTACGTTCTTGGGAACCCAAAGAAGAGAGTCAGAAATGCAAGCTCCTCGCAATGCTTGTCTTTGAACAATCCGAGTGGGCAGTAACCCTCCGATGGTGCAACCACAATGGGCTTGCTTTCGTAGTCCACAACTTGCTGGGACGTGTAGATGCCATGGACAAGAGTGTCTATTGGAACCTCATTTGGTGCGCACTCATCTTCCGTCTTCGTAGCTGATGTTTCACAATCCTCGACGGTGCATTGCAGAACGCGCATATGGTCCAACCACGTCTGGTTTACTTTGACATTGTTTTCTAAGTAAAGCGGTGTTTCTAGCATTTCACGAAGTGCACGCATTGTCAGTGTCGAGCGCACCAAACCGCTAATGTAGTTGTGCATGTAACTCATGCGTCGCTTGATTGCCACCATGACTATTGTAGTATCGGACAAGAAGTGGGGGAGTATTTGTTGGGTCCTGTCGACATCGGCGAACACATTCACAATGCTTTCGTGCAAGCCGAGCTACCCCTCATAAGCCAGTTGCCTGATTTGTGCAAATGGTATTATTACTAAGATAAGGTGTTCCTCAACTCTATTGAGCAATGCGGTATTGGCTCGTGCAGAGGACATCTGCATCTTTGACTTGGAGTGCACAGGGGTCTTGCACTTCTTGAGCTAGTTGTGGCACTGCTTGCAGACTGCTCTGGGAAAATCTGCAAGGGGGGGAGAGGCCTGCCTCCCTCTACAGGAATCTCGAGGGTTGTGTAGCTCAGTTTCACTTTGAATGTGAGGCAGTCACAGTAGGCGCATGCAAAACTAGGCGTGTCTTCTCTTTTTCCATGGTACATACAGTGGGCCTTTTTGAGTCTTACCTGTTTTTTGGTTCTTACTTTTGTTCTATCTGCTCGGGCCACCTCTACAGGATGTAAGAGGATGTTGTTTCCTTGCAAAGGGTTGGTGTTTCTTGGTGTGGTATCTTCAATTGTTGTTCTTATGCTTGCCCGGTAACTGGCCTCCCTGAGCTTGTAGATCTTGTTGCAGGTAGCCTTTAGGTCGTGGCCACTGCCCGCATGTGTCTGCTCGCACAACAACACAAAGCAACTATAGACGCACTTGATAGACGTGCAAAATAGCAGGCGCGTCGATAGGCATTGCTTGAATAGAGAAATTATGGGCACGTCTAACAGTGCGTCTAGTACGCGTCTATTAGCACATCTATATTGAGAAAATATGAGCCCGTCTAACACTGCATTTAACATCACGTCTATTTGCATGTTTATTAGTGTGTCTACATTGAGAATTAGATGCGTATTTAGACGCAAAACAGAGAATACAGAAAGTGAGATTTTGGTGTAGGCTGGTAAATGTACATCACTGCTTTCCAAACATTGCCCATGATTACCAAAGCACATAATTTTAACAAAAACATCAATGCTTTTTTGCAAACCCACATATACAAAAATTAAGTGAGGTAAGGAGAATGAGACAATATGTAAAATAGTTTTGCCAATATCAATGATGGGGCTACGGTTCAACCTCATCCTCAATGAGATCAACCCTTGCCAAACTATCTACTAACAAGTGTTTAGATCTACAAATACATTCAACCCACTACTACTTGTGCTACTCGTGCTTATCGAAATCAGCATCACCAATGGTAGGCTCGTCCTCACGGGTAATGGCCTCAATATCTATATCTCCTATCTCATGATCATCCTCCTCTCTCGTATCACGGTCATCATCACCTCCATGGCCATGATTATCCTCCATACGCTCCATATTAGTAAATGTACTATACATCACTTTGAAACCTGGCATAATAGGTATGACATGCCACCATCTATTATTATCCACCATCGGTTGATAGACAACCTAATTCAAACACAAATACAATCATGTTATTTTCCTTGCATCGAAGGTATCAAATATTTAAAAGTGAGTATTTTTATATGTGTGTACAATACCTGTTCACATTGTTGTGGTAGTACTAGTGTGTTCTTCTTACTTTGCCAAAACTTTGTGGAGTCAATAGTACAAAGCCACTTGCATGGTGTTTGATTGTTGCATTAGGGCCTCTTTCCACCACGTCCTTAAACCACTTTACATCCAAAACATACACAAAGAAGCGTCGAAAGTCAAGCTTAATAATATCTTGGATTATGCCACAATAATCATCCATGGCTCCATTGGCTCCCTCAAAGCTAGCAATGACACTGCAATCTTGTGTGTTTCTCATCATCAATCCATTGTGTTCGAAAATGCTTGCCCTCACACCATATAGCATTGAACATAGTGTACTACACCAAGACAAAATCAATTAAATAAGCAATCTAAATTATTGAAAGCTCCTAACTTATGCATAACATTCTATATACCAACCTTGCTCATGCATCCCCTAGCATACTCCCATTCTTCCATTGTGATATGCATCCCCTCGTCTTTCTTTGCTTTCTGCATTTCGTTAAGTAGCCAATCCACATGAATATCCTTTGGAAGTGCTCTCAGATACTGAGGGTATGGCACACGAGATCCATGGTGTGTACGAAAGAGGACCCTTTCTTCTTGTCTTCTTGCCTTTGCATCCTCGTATCTTGTCACCCATCTTTTCATCACATCACTAGTAAGCACGCAATAGAGGTAGATATTATTATGCAACTCCGTGTCTATTACTTTGTTGCGTCCTTTCCCTTGAGGCACAATAGAGGTCATCCTTAGGTCTTCATCATCTCTCCATAGTCGTGGGAGAGAGCTATCCACATCAACAAGAAACTCAGAAATATATATAAGTGACTTGTATCAACCAACCCTCAGCCATGCTACCTTCGGGTCTTGCATTTTGTCTCACAAAACCCTTCAAGGTCTTCATGAAGCGCTCAAGGAAGAACAACCATCGTGCATGTATAGTACCGCATATAGCAATCTCATCCACCAAATGCACTATGAGATGTAGTTGGCTTGTGAGAATAGAACGTGGAAATGTCTCCTCCACTAAACAAACCACCTCCACTGTTCTCAAGCATGGTGGGATCTATTTCCTTTGAGCTCACATACCTAGAAATGAAAAAGTACACCATATTAGCAATATGAACACCTTGCATGGAGCATTGATACGCATCACATTTTGTATCATGTAAAGTACCTCACAAGCTCGCCCATCTTGTAAATACAATCCTTCACGTCCTTCGATGCACTACGAGAAATGCTAGTAGTTAGTATGAATTGAACACACGAGGAATGGTTGATTAGTTGCTTCTAATTCACTCACAAATTTGAAAGGAAAAAGATATTATGCACATAAAATACTTACTTGGAGCATCTTGTGCCAATCATGAGATTTCAAGCCAGATAATTGCTCTACACCTCTTTTCTTGCTCTTTGTAAAGGCCCCCTTCAAACACCTCATGCATCCAGTGGGAGTACGAATTGTAGTAATAGGGCGCTTCACCACCACCATCAGCCACCATCTCTAGCTTTGATAACCTCCACGGTGCACGAGGTAAAAAAACACGCCCATTTGGTCTCTCTTGTGGCCAAGCTTCACACATCCTCCTTGTGGTACGTAGATCCTCCCTTATGCCTGCGGAATCTCGTGTCCCATACAAATGTTCCCAAATGGTAGATGCCACATTCTTGAAGATATGCATGGATCAAGCAGGTGATTGATCTTGAGGTGGGACCAATATGGTAAATGATAAAAGATGGAGTATCTAAGCAAAAGCTGGTGTTAGCGAGCAATCTTTATTTCCAGCCAATATAGTACACAATAGTTACAAACCCTTACCGGCTCATGCCAAGTTGTGGAGGAGTCGTGGAACCATCCTAAATTCTCATCCAATCTCCCGCAGTGAGTGATTGTGGGAGGACTTCATTCCAAGGGGCAACATATCTAGGATGATCAGGTGGGAGAAATCGATGGTGATTCTCATAGATGACCTTATTCAATGCATCTGCACATGAGGCAACAAGCAAAGGACCACAAATAGGACATGCATGGTAACCCGATGTAGTGAGACCTGAACAATAGATGCAATTAAGAGTTGAAGGTGTCACGTCCTTTTCCTACTCATAATTAGAAGTGCAATGCTTACCTGAACACTCGCCATAGCCTGGGAAGTCATGCATCATCCACATCAAGACTGCTTTGCAGTTGAAGTCTCGTGATGAGGGAGGCGTGCTCACATCATGCACCTCGATACCTCGCAAAGTATCTCTAGCTCGTCAATCAAAGGCTCCAAATAAACATCAAGATTTTTGACTTTATGTTTCCGTGGAATTAGAAGGGATAACATAACATGTCTTTTCTTAATCGCCGTAGAGGGTGGAAGATTATAATTTACCAATATCACTGGCCATACACTATAAGAGGTGCTTTTGAGGCCAAATGGGTTCACACCGTCCATACCCAATCCAAGTCTCAAGCTCCTAGGTTCTTCCTTGAAGCTTGGCCATGTGTCTTCAATATGCTTCCACGCAGGAGTGTCTACGGGAGTTCTCCACTTGCCATCAGTTGATCGATGGGAGGAATGCCATGACATGAGCTCTGCAATGGATTTGCACTTAAACATATGTTGGATGCGAGGGATTATGGGAAAATATTACAGAACCTTATGAGGCACGTCCAAAGTTTTGAGATCTGCTCTATATCTTGCCTCTCCACAAGTAGGACACTCTCTTGCATCCTTATGTAGTCCACAAAACAAAACGCAATCGTTGACGCATGCATGGATGCGCTTGTAATCTAATCCTCCAAGAGAGGTCACATGTTGCCTTGCCATATCTCTTGAGGTCGGTAATTTATTCTCCCTTGGAAGCATTTTACACAATAGCCTGCACGTGAAGACCATAAATGAGAAAAAGCATTCGAGTAATTGACCCACTAGCATAATTCACCATGTTTGCAAAATAGACTTTAAAGCTTACTTGAGTAATGCATTCAAACTTGCACTGCTCCATCCATAGATGGTTTGCAAGTTTAGTAACTCAAGGGAGGCACGTAGAATAGAGAATGTGCACCCCTCAAATAGTGGAGTTGATGCTGCGGTAAAAAGATTGTCCTGCTTCATGCTATCATCCCTCCTTCGGATTGATGGACATATAAATCCCGCACCATATCATCAAACACCTCCTCCTCCACGACTTCATGAGGTAATGGCAGAGGGTTACTATCACCATCACTCCATGCATCCGTAACAGTCCCTCCTGAAGATCCCACCTCATATCGCCAATGCTTCGCCTCCTCACGACGAGAATAGGGCAACATATGCGGGTGTGGCACTGCATCATGTATCAAATTAAAACGGGATCATAACTCAAACATATGAACACCCATAGGTATCTCAATCAACCTTAACTCTTTAACACTTACCATGTTTATGGTCACATCCCATTCTCCATACTTTGAGATGTGATTGAGTGTAATCCGGCGTGCATGATACATGTTTCCTTGACATCGATCACACATACATTTGATTTTTTGCTCCAACCACATTTCGCGATGGTGGATACGGAGGTATTCATCCTCACTGGAGCTACTTGTTGAAGATGAAGACATCCTACAAATAAACAACCCAAAAAATTTACTCTTGTATCAAATATTCAATCTTAAAACTCTGTGGTGCATCTAATACTGCGTCTGTTCTATGGTGCGTGTCTAAATCGTGTTGTAGATGCACAATTAGACGTGTATTTAGACGCATATATAGACACACAATTACACACGCTTATAGACGTAATTTTCAAACCTACTTTTAGCGCGCTTGCTTTTCTTCACATACTTTTAGCGTTGCGCAGCTTGCTTTGCTATTAACAGACACAGTTCTAAGCATCCACACTTATCTCCAAGCACCCACACTTATCTCCAAGCTTACACAATCATCTCCAAGCACACAAGAGAAGAGGGTGAACAAGGAAGAGAAGAAAGAGAAGCAGCTTTGAAGAAGGACAAGAAGCTTCCATACCTCTATCCAAGGTAAGTCTCTTTACGGTTGATCTTCTTTAAAAGTTGCTCTCTTTGGATTCGTCCTTTGCCTTATCCAAGAAACGAATTTTTTTGGTACTAGTGTTGTGCTTTTGTGTCGAGTGCATGTCCTTTTCGAGTTTTTAGAATAGTCTATTTGTCAGAGCGCATCTATAGACGCATCTGAGAGCACGTCTAAGAGCGCATCTATAGACGCGTCTACTCTATTTTTGAAAACAAATAGCCGCATCTATAGATGCGCTGTTATATGCGAAGATAGACGTGCTTTGTTATTTTTCCCTAGCCTGGCCTTTCCTTCCCTTCCCTTCCCTTTCCTTTCCTTTCTCTTTCCTCTTCCCTTTCCCTTTCCACTTCCACTTCCAAGAAAAGGATTGCATATTGAATGATGGAAATAAGTGATTGCATGAATGAAGAAAGGGATTGCATGAATGATGGAAAGGGATTGCATGATTGAAGAAGGGGATTGCATGAATGATGGAAAGGGAAAGCATGATTGAAAAAAGGGATTGCACTCTATATTTTCCTCTCTTTTTCCTTCTCTCTTTTATCCTCTCTTTCTTTCTCTTTTCGTCTCTTTTTCTCTCTTATCTCCTCTTTTTTTCTCTCTTTTTTTCTCCTCTCTTTTCCTCTATTTTTCTCTCTTTCCTTCTCTCTAATTTTATCCTCTCTTTCATTCTCTTTTTGTGGTAATTTTTCTCTCTTATCTCCTCTCTTTTTCTCTCTTTTTTTCTCCTCTCTTTTCCTCTCTTTTCCTTTCCTTTCTCCTCTCTTTTATCCCCACTTTTTCTCTTTTTCTCCTCTCTTTTCCTCTCCTTTCTCCTCTCTTTTATCCCCACTTTTTCTCTCTTTTTCTCCTCTCTTTTCCTCTCCTTTCTCCTCTCTTTTATCCCCACTTTTCCTCTCTTTTCTACTCTCTTTCCTTCTCTCTTTTTCTCTTCTTTTTCTCTTCTCAACTCATCAGTAATCTTCTTTTTTTCTTTTTTCCAATTCATCATGTGGCCAGGAAGCTCGTCAGGCTCACCTGATCTTTGGAAGACCATCTTTCGAGAGTTATATAACCTTTTGGGGCACCCTCCCAGTCCTGGGGAGTTATATGGCTACATGACAGGTACTCTAAACACCCCCCAGGAGTCGGCACTACAGACTTCAAACCACCCCAACCCCACACCAGCTGAGATTACCCCAGCGGAGCCAACATAGCCTAGCCGGCTACACAGCCGAGCCCCTTCCCCCATGCTGTCAGGAGGCCCTTCTGCCTCGCAGAGCCGTCGGCGTACTCCTGTGCAGTCGAGACTTGGTTCTCCAGCTACGAGTGGTCCACGTAGTCCTGTGTAGTCGACTCTTACTTCTCCAGCTACGAGTGGCCAGCGTACTAGCTCGACACGACAGAGTAGCAGGCGTGGTAGTACGGAGAGCGGTGGGGGATGCATGGCACAATGATTTGGGAGGGGTGGTGGTGGGGACAAGGATGATCAAGATGATTTAGACATGCCTCCGGGTGATGGTACGATCTACTATGACATCACTCAGACAGGAGGCATCTTGATGGATGCACAGGGGAAGGACATCATGGCCTTCATGCACTCTGTAATTGCTAACAATTACAAAGATTGCTTTATTCACTACAAAGACCATCCAAAGAGGTTGGTTGATGAGACCCTCGCTGCTGTTCGCTCTAGGTATCCTAACCCCCCCAATGTTCAGTTCACAGATAAATGGGCCAAGTCAAAGATTGTTACGATACTTGGCAATAAAAGATCTTCGCTTAAGAGGCAAGCACTAGCGGAGCTTGCCAGGCTCGAGGGAGATCAACCACCAAGGGGCCCGCCCCACGCTGCTCACAAGCGTGAGTGAAAGAAAGCAATGAAGTCAGCGAAGGAGGAACCCAGTCTGTAGCACGTGAAGGCACGAAGGATCCAAATGGAGCAATATGGAAGCGTGCATTTTGGAGCAGGGGGTATTGAATCATGGGAGGCCCAATTTGTAAGTATCGATCTCAACTTATATTGTTTATGTAGTTTATTAAGAGGTTGTTTCTTTGTACTAACCCCTCCGCAAATTGGTCATCTTGCAGCTTGATATCGTGGGCAGGTACTCTACTCCTGTCGAGACAGCCTACCACTACCACCATCGCAAAGGAGATACATGGAGGCACTTCTATAATGACGGGTTGATTACTAAGGAGCAGTATATCCAGGCTACTGGAGCGCCCCCCGAGGTATTTGAAAGTAATTAAATAATGTCAATATTATAAGTAAAGATTTGATTTTTCATACATTGATATATGTTGTCCCTTGTTTATAGGACCCTGCACAAGAAGATGAGGAAGAAGACGAGGAAGAAGGAGGCAGAGAAGGGAGTGTAGAAGGGAGCGTAGAAGGAAGCGAGGACGTGGAGAACTTAGATTAGTCCTAGAAGTAGTGCTAGCTACTCTTTTTTGTACTTAAAGCCACTGGCTTGGCTTCGTGCCTCTTGTATATACACTCCTCTTATTTTTGGTACTTGAAGCTACAAGACGTGGCTTAGCTTCGTGCTATATGTACATACAAGCACTTTTTGAGCTATGAATTAATATATACTCTTTTTATTTTTTTAGCTTTCAATTTTCTCGTGCAACGTTCTATCAATTAATGCCTTGTGAACTAAACGTTTTGGAGTTGTAATGTTTTATTTGGAATTGTAATTGTCGGCTATAGATGTGCTTGCAAGAGTGCTAATTAAAATGCGGTTGGCTGTAAGAATTGAATTACACAATGTGGAAATGGGATTCCTATAACTACATAGCATACACAACATACACAGCATTCTGTTCAAGCACACAAAATTTAAAAAATATTATGTAGTGCGTCTATCAGGGCATCTATAAACGCATCTATATACGCGTCTGTTTGTTTGAGGGGCGTCTATTTGCGCATCTAGAAATGCGTCTATAAATGCGTTTAAGAATGCGTCTATCTATTTTTTAAATTTTCTAGTAGAGCGTCTATTTACGCATCTATATGCACATTTATAGGTGCGTCTATCTGCTATATAGACGTGGGTCTGTAGATGCACGAATAGACGTGCAAATAGACGTGCCCGTCAGTTTTTTTTAAGTTAAGTAAACGCATCTGTGTGCACGTCTATAGGTGCTTTGTCTTGTTGTGTCATATGATCTCGCTATGTCCTTAGCACGGACGTCCAAGCCTTGTTCAAGTAGTTGTTTCAAATAAAGCTCGTCTTCCTTTTTCCAAGTGTTGTACATCCATTTTCTTTTGATTTGTGTTAATGGCAAGACCACGTTGAGTGTGACGGATTCGTCAATCAAGAGGGCTTTTTGGAGGTTGCCACCTGTCTCGCCCAAATCGAGAATGCTAGTAAGCAACGTTCCGTCATACAAATGTACGGAGAAAGAGTCATTACTTACCCTGTGCAGTGCCTTTATGTTGTTGCATTGTCCCCCGTATTGTTGGAGTTGTTGCATTGACCAGTCATTGGCGTAACCCATTCCAGTGAACGTTCTTTGCAGGGGAAATAGTGCAACAGGAGGTACTGCCAACTCACCGCCACAGCCCAGAGTCTCAGCTCTAACAACGTCAACTATTGTATTCTTGCAGAATGTGGGGAGCAGAGCTTGCAAACAGGCCACCACTTTTGTATTACATGGATGGCTATTCGAGAACTCCTCATCCACTTTGAAGCCATGGCTATAGATGCACATGTAAAAAAGCCGTGGAGGAAGTACGGAGTATGTATGTGACCAAAAAACTGAAAGCGCAGCATAAACGGAGAGCGGGTATTCACAAGTGGTTGGGAGCACAAGCAAGCATCGTTTCTAAACACTCTCACTGAACTTTGTGATGAAGCCAGAACTGTTGACAGTGAACTCTCCTGTCAGCTTCTTCCCAAGTAACATCGAGTGTGTGGCAACTACGCTCCAAGAATGGTACTCAAGGAAAGGGCAACAAAGACCAAGAACCTCGTTGACATGTGGCCCACGAACCTGGACTGCAACCTTTGAGGCGTCTCGTAGCACAACGCAACCCTTCAAGCATGGGACCTATGAAATGCTATGCATACCATCGCAAGAGTAGCAATGAGGTTGCATTGGGTCTCTACTCACTCGAGTGCCACCACAACAATCACAATGGTATTCAGTCAAAGGGTTGTTGAGGCTTATGAAGTGCAAGACATCAACAACCTGGAGCATACACTTGTCATGAACGAGCATCAGTATTTCAAATAAAATAAGTACTTTAACTCGCTCGACTAAAGCTGCTTACCTTTTTTCCATAACCCATTTGCGAGACCTACCAAAAAAATGCGTCATGCAGCGATGCTCACAGGCTCCCTTCGGAGACTGCACCACGAGTGGTGAAGTCAAAAACGCCAAGCGCATGCCTAGCACTCATGTAAGATATGTTCCTCGCTACCTACATGACGATCCCCTCATCCACAAACTCCTCCACTAGGCGCGCAAGAGTCTGGCATCTATCCGCAATGAAGGAAAGTTGCTAGCGAGAAAAACATCGGGGTCAAAATAGATGCAATGGTGAAGGGGGCAGGGGGCGGGGGGGAAAGGAGGTGAAGGAATATGTTAGGTTGAGTTTTGCTCACTGTTGCACCGTCTTCTGGGTTGGGGCTGTCAACAATAGTGATCTGGTCTGTTGGGGGGCCATCTAAATCCACCTTGACAATCACGAAGGGATTGTGTCAATGACAGACATGAAAGGTGCCCTCAGGTTCTCCAGCTGATTAGCGGCCCATGGTGCATACCGACGAATGACATTCTCTGGGACAAATGAAATATTGCCGTCAAAAGGCTCGCCCTTGATTACTATTGTTGTCGCATCAACACGTAAAGAGAACGATGATGTGTCCCCTTCTCCGAGTGCTCTTTTGGTTATCATAGGGCCCTCAACACGGTAAAACTCATCCACCTGGAAGACTTCTTTGAACTCCATGACGTACCGGGGGGGGGGACATGCAAAGTGATTGTCTCTGAGCAGTCACTGTCTGTGAAATTGATGCGCATGTACACAGGGTAGGGCACATCCTTCGCTTTGAATGTTTCGTATTTCACAAGCGCTTTGCCTTCGAAAGCGAAGCGGTATGAAACAAACTCGGAGAGTGAGCTAATTGGAAGCACTGGGAGAGCAAGTACATTAGGTGCTGTTGCGAGTGTGAGAGCGCTCTCTCGAGCTGCATTGTTTCCATTGGTGGTCTCATTTTCAAATTGGACGTCATTTAGATGGCTCAAAATCTATCCGGGGGCGATTTCTAGAGTGTGCCGTGCAATGTTTGAGCTTGCTGAAAATCAAGGACAATGCACTTTGTGAGCATGACTGTGCGAACAGCCAAAGAGTTTGCAGGTCCCTGGCATGACACTATGTCCACATTGTGATGCTTGGGACGTTATTGCATTTACTGTCTCCGGGCGTAAGCAAAATAGAACGTGCCATCGTAAGTAAGCTAATGTGAGTTGATTGTGGAAATGCAAATCAAAGCATTGGTGTGGATTATTGTAGAGAGGGAGCGATGAAGTCTTTCATTTGTTTGAACATACTTTTATACTTGAATATGCCATTGGTTTGGAACTGCAACACAATGAGTTGTGTTTGTAATAGGAAAAATTGCGCACAATGGTACCACTACACCTACAATTGTTTAAAGAGGGTACAAATACATTTACTCTCTTTGCACATTCGGAAGGCTTTTTTCCAGCACCAGATATCGAGCTTATTTATTAAAGTGGAATACTTTGCCTTGCAACGTTGTTAGTAGAAAGACAAAAGACCTAAAGAAAAACATGCATTCTTTGAAACGTCCGAGCTTTCATGGAACGATAGATATTGAAAAAACAATTTCCCACTAAAAAAATAGGTTTTGTGTGGTTGCCCTTGCAAATTGTTGGAGGGAGACATTGCTTTATTCTTTAATAAGTTTTATTCAACTTCAAGGTCTTTGTATAAGCGGTCTTTGAAAATAAGAGAAGTATAAACATAGTAGCTTAGAGTGGGGAAACTTTCAAACAAAAGCGCAGCAACGGCTCCATCAGGACTCTGTTCTTCAGGTATAGGGGGCCTAATGTCTATAATAATTACGCACTTTATTTTTGCCTCGTCCCCTCTGTCACGTGAAATTTGGCGAACTCCGAGAACGCAAGAAATGCAATGAAAACCCATTCGTGCCAAAAAAAAGGAGGCAAATTTTACCCTCACTGCATGCTTGCTTTGCTGCGGCCTGGAACGCCGTCTTTAGTGAGGGCTTGAGGTGCTTTCGAATCCCTCCCTCCTTCCTCGCTGCAAGATTCAAAGGCATACTTAAAATCGATGAGGGTTTGGGGAAGGATGTTTTAATCAAGCAAGTTCCCGATGCGGACACCATACCATATGGTGCCAGAGCGCGCACTGCTTCTCTCATTCGAGGGGAGAGACCTACGTACAAGGCGGAATCGGGGGAAATACTTACAGGCAACAACACATGTGATGCGGGAAATTAAATAAAAACATAAAACATAGATTACCTTCGGTCGGATTAAAGGATTCGTTAGCAACTATTTCTCTCTCGCTGGGCCTTCTCGATGCTTTGTTGTGCATTAAATGCTCTAAATAAATACCAAGCCTTCACGTAAGCACTAAATACTAAAGTAGCAATCGACATTGGAAACTAGGGCGATTGACAATCTAATGCAATGCGCTCTGCTGCAGGCATCGAGGATTATCTGGCGTTCAGCGTTTTTGCCTGCTGATTCTTCAACCTCTTCTGCGGGAAGGGAAATCGCAACCTCGTTTGCAAATTAGGAAACAGAGCGAAGTAATTTGTTCACGCGATGATAACAGCATGCTGGGTCAGATTTTGGTTGTATGCAGTGTGGTCTCACCATAGCACGGAATCATTTAAATTTCTTAAAAAATTATGAAGGAATACAGCATGAATCAGTAATAATGGTCTCCATATAAGATAGCCTCTGGATTCTCAGAAACGTCTGTGAAAGCACCTACTAAAGATTTGAGGAAATGACACGCTTACAAAAGCACAACTACAAAAACTTTGGGAACATGCTTAGAAGCAACTGGTTAGATCGCCCAGCGAGATGAGCGCCATGCAGTAGCAGATAAATAGGAGATCCATGAGAGCTATCGCCCGCAATCTGTCAGACTCAAGATCGCATTGAGTTGAGCCCTCCAGCGATCCAGACACATACAAGAGACGATGACAACCCCGGAGTGTAAACGGATCGATATGCATTGAAAGTCCCATCTGCAGGTGCCAAAAACCTTGCAACAAGATACCCATACTCAAAACCAACTCTGCAAGGAAGAACAAAAGGTTGCCAAGCCAGCAGTCAGGAAACGAGCGACCGAATTCCTGCTATAAGGGCAAACAACGTATGGCACGGGGGTAATCTGCGAATCGAACTGAAGAAGCTTCCAGTCCAAGACAAAGGTGCAGGAAGCGAGCAAGAAGGGAGCCTCACGGGGGAGAGGGAGAAGGAAGGTAGAGTCACTGAGACAGAGGTAAGGAGCAAGATCCAAGACAAGAGGAGGAGGGCGGACTGAAGGAGGGAGGAGAAGCGGAAGGTGAAGTGAGAACCAAGAAGAAGGGGGTCAAAATTGGTGGAGAAGGTGACGTGAAACGCGATGAAGAAGGGGAGGAGGAAGAGGAGGACGGAGGGCGTAGACCTGAAGCTGTGGGATGCCAGAGAAGGAAGCGCGGGCATGGCAAAACTCACCGTCAGTCAATTCGAGATTGAGCATCCTCCTTGCCATATTCATCATACCTGAAAAAATGTATCGAATTTTTTCATGAATATTGGATTGAAAAACAGAGTCAAGTCTTTGAAAGGAAGTTCGAAAAGAATCACGAACATATGATTTACCTCTTTCAAACTCTCCGCTACTTGTGTCCATGGACTCCCCATCACCTTCATATTCATCTGGGGAAGAAACTGGTTGTACTTCAGACATGCTTGCTGCTAGTTGCCTGTATAAGAAGGTACAATACACAACAAGACTGAAAAACCAACGATGAAGTTCGCGCACGCTCATGATCCATGCAAATGGTCTTTTATAGATGAACGTGGTTTTATGCGTGTGAGCGAGCTTTTTTTTTCTAAAACGGGTTTGCCACGTTCCTAGTCAAGCCTTTTCCAAAACAATTTGGAAATCTGTGGAGGAAGGAGGCAATACGCGTATCAATATGTACATCAAACCACCGTGTCAAACTCAGCTGCGGTCAACCCACAATATGAGGAAAAGCTCACCTATATTTAAGTAACGATCTATTATCTAAACGCAAGGCGCGCTGCAAGCACAAGGAAAGGAGTTAATTAAACATTCTGAGGTATCCCGATCTGGGCTAAACATGAATACCCTTAAGCCACTGCTCAAAATGCAAGCGGCTATTGATCTACACTAAGTTACCAAGAATACTAGCAGCACGTATCAATGCAGATTTTCAGAATTCCTTTTGCCGGCATTGAAAGCTCCGAATTGAACAGGCTAATCGATCGTGTCGAACACAGAAAATGCAAAATCGCACTGTAATCTGGCGAATGAAGCCTCAAGAAAAAACTCGAAGTCCCATTTGAGAGAGACGTTTGCTTAAGTACATCAGTGTTACTCACAGGGCAGATCTCTCGTGGCTGTTTCCAAGAGGGGGCAAAGGATGGCGAGGCCCCGAGCTTCTTGCCACAACAAATTACTACACTAGTTTTCTCACCTCGTTGGAGATTTGCACGGGCAACGTAGGTACGAAAACATCCAGAGGAATGATCATATACACTTGCAAGGTTGCCATGCCATTAAAATGCCTCTGAATTGTTGCGGAGTCAAAATGTGAAGCGAGGGCAGTGAACCATGCGTAAATTCAAGTTCGTCTTCCATGCAGAATTAATTGAAACAGAGACAAATGCATACAACTAGGCCAATAGTATTCCGATTAGCATGCAGGTACAGACTTGGCATATGTCACTGCAGTAGAAGATGTTTGAAGCACATATCAATGATTAAAGGTTGTATCGCCGTCCACAATCAAGGTAAAATATACCATCTATTAACTTCATTTCTTACGCTCTACAATACGAGCTATCGACAGAGCCGATATGTCCCACCGATACAAAAGCAATCCATCCTATTTAATCTTGGTTGGGTTCTTCAGTCTACTGAGGGACACGCGATCCACAGAGAGAGACAGAAAAAGGTCAGAAATCCGCGATAGAGACAGGTACATGCGATGCGCCAGAACTGCCCTTGGCCGCTTGGAAAGCAGAAGCAGATGGAAAATATCAAAACATGCAAATACTGTCACAGTAGGGAAGCGCAACGTATGCACTTGCTCCACTCATCCTTCACCTTGACATCGACCTTTTCCATGTTCTCCATGGTCACTCATTTCGATGCTTCAGGAGTTTCGGCCACCACTGCCAATATGGGAGTAACGTGTTGACGATTTACCAATTCAGGACACGCTTTTGCCTGTCCTGAAACATCTCCAAGGTCAAGTCTATAAGTTCAGATTAAGGAAAGAAGGAAAAAATCAAAAACAAGTTGGAACTACCTCGCTCGAAACTCCGGGAGAGGTAGTAGCATGCGACCTGATGGGATATAGAGAGTGTCCATATTTGTAAGCGATCTCCCTTGCACGCAAATTGAGCACAAGTTTTGGACTCGCTCTCGTATATAGATATAAATACATAACAGGAGTTTCTGCGTGACTACACAGTCGAGACGATATAGGCTCTGCAATGCACAAGACGAACCACTGGCGACATATGGCTCCAAACCGTAAATATCGTAATGCAGGAAGTTGGCCATGATAACGATCATGCTGGACTTGCCTATACTGGGAGGCCCATAGAGAAGATACACGCGCTTCCAGGCACGGGGAAACGGCAGGGGGGACGATGATAACGAAACGACGAAGTGCGAAATGGAACGAAGAGAAAAATGCAGGAAGATGAAGCCCATATCCATGCAAACACAACGACGCGAAGCCATGCAAGGACGTTAATTCAAGGAAATGCAATCCATTAGAAACAAGTGCATGGCACGTGGAGCGCAAATACGGGGCAAGAACTCCAGCTGTAATTTTTCTCTAGTTAAATAAATCGAGGATTTTAGCTTTCCTCAGCTACCACACCATTACTTAGGTTTCCACTTTAAAAGTGGCAGGCCAAAAAGATATAGAGGATCTATTTCTACTATATCATTCACTATCTCATTCATTTATGAGGGAGGTATATGGTACCGATAATAGCTTAATGGTACCGTTGAAGTAATAAATTCATATCAACTATATACGTATTTTTGGGCCATCATGGATTTATCTAGAATGGATATCATGGCGGTCTAGTATTTGTATGTCCATATATGGTATGTGATACATAGGAGGAGTGTTCCAATAACTCATATACGTCCAAAAGGACTTCAATACAATCACATGTTTCCATGAACTATCAATACTTTGAAAAATTCGAAGTACAAAAGGGACCCCATGACCATGGGACCTCATAGTTGGTCAACAAATAATATGAGGGGTTTAATGTAATATGCCTAATCCCACTAGAGGGCATAAGAAGTCAATAGGTATTTATTTCAGTGACACGAGGTCAAAGCTAGTTACTGTAATGTTTGCATGGGTTATCCAAATGTCAATAACTCCATGATCACAAGCGAGTCACAAGCATCCTGAAGGGGATGTGTGTGTGTGTGTTTCCCTTTGATCGCATTTCCATAGGTCCAACACACAATCCAAGTGAGGGCAGCAGTCCGCCCATCACAATGAATTGGGTCGGACTACTGCCCTATATAATTTCAATGAAGTGTCATAGTGATTTCTTATGAATCATCACCATACCGGTTCTTCGTGTATGTGTGTGTGTGTGTATGCGCGAGTGCGTGCGGGTGTGCATGCGTGTAAATGTATTGAGAGAGAGAGAGAGGGGGGGGGAGAGAGAGAGAGAGAGCAATGTAGGTGCTATAACTCAAAGGGTATGCTATTTAGATCACTCTATGTGCTTTTGTATGTGCTATAGATCAAAGGGTAGGCTTTTTAGAAATACACTACAAGGCATAGGCCCTTTTCCGACGAAAATACCGACGCTTTTTACATTAAAATTTTTTTTTTTCACGAGCGCAAACGTCGTTATAAAAGTCGCTAAAAGCGTCAGAAAAGAACCGTCGCTATAAAGCGTCGCTATATAGCGACGTTGTTAAACGTCGCTATATAGCGACACTACTAATCGTCGCTATATAGCGACACTGGTAAACGTCGCTATATAGCGACGATTAACAGAAGTAAAAAAAACAGCATTAGTGGGGCCTAACAGGGCCATAGCAAGCCCTGTTTTGCCCCACTAATACTTTTTTTTTTTAAATTACAAAAGAAAGTTTGTTATTACAAAAAGTAAAGAGGGGAAAAGAGACATATGCTCATGCTTATGCATGAGCATATGTCTCCTTCTCTTATGCTCATGCGTAAGCATAAGCATGAGCATATGTCTCCTTCTCTTATGCTTATGCTTATGCTTATGCATAAGAGAAGAGAAGAAGAGGGAACGGAAAGAGAGATTGGAAAGGGGGAAAGAGGGAAAGAAAGAGAGAAGAAGAGGGAAAGTAAAGAGGGAAAAAGAGACATATGCTCATGCTTATGCATGAGCATATGTCTACTTCTCTTATGCTCATGCATAAGCATAAGCATGAGCATATGTCTCCTTCTCTTATGCTTATGCTTATGCATATGCATAAGAGGAGTCTTATGCATATGCATAAGCATAAGCATAAGAGAAGGAGACATATGCTCATGCTTATGCTTATGATTATGTATGAGCATAAGAACATGAGCATGAAAGAGGGAAAAGAGGGTGGAAAAGAGGAGAAGAGAGAAGAAGAGGGAACGGAAAGAGGGATTGGAAAGGGGGAAAGAGGGAAAGAAAGAGAGAAGAAGAGGGAAAGTAAAGAGGGAAAAAGAGACATATGCTCATGCATGAGCATATGTCTCCTTCTCTTATGCTCATGCATAAGCATAAGCATGAGCATATGTCTCCTTCTCTTATGCTTATGCATAAGCATAAGCATTATGCTCATGCTTATGCGTATGCATGAGCATAAGAGAATGAGCATGAAAGAGGGAAAAGAGGGGGAAAAAGAGAGGAAGAGAGAAGAAGAGGGAAAGTAAAGAGGGAAAAAGAGACATATGCTCATGCTTATGCATGAGCATATGTCTCCTTCTCTTATGCTCATGCATAAGCATAAGCATAAGCATGAGCATATGTCTCCTTTTCTTATGCTTATGCTTATGCTTATGCATGAGCATAAGAGCATGAGCATGAAAGAGGGGGGGAAAGAGGAGAAGAGAGAAGAAGAGGGAAAGGAAAGAGAAATTGAAAAAGGGGAAAGAGGGAAAGAAAGAGAGAAGAAGAGGGAAAGGAAAGAGGGAAAAAGAGACATATGCTCATGCTTATGCATGAGCATATGTCTCCTTCTCTTATGCTCATGCATAAGCATAAGCATGAGCATATGTCTCCTTCTCTTATGCTCATGCATAAGAGGAGTCTTATGCATAAGCTTCTCTCTTCTCCTCTTTCCCCTCCTCTTTTCCCTCTTTCATGCTCATGCTCTTATGCTCATGCATAAGCTGAGAGCATGAGCATGAAAGAGGGAAAAGAGGAGGGGAAAGAGGAGAAGAGAGAAGAAGAGGGAAAGAAAAGAGAGATTGGAAAAGGGGAAAGAGGGAAAGAAAGAGAGAAGAAGAGGAAAAGAAAAGAGGGAAAAAGAGACATATGTCTCCTTCTTTTATGCTCATGCTTATGCTTATCCTTATGCATGAGCATAAGAGCATGAGCATGAAAGAGGGAAAAGAGGGGGGGAAAGAGGAGAAGAAGAGGGAAACGAAAGAGGAAAAAAGAGGGGGAAAGAGATTGAAAGATTGAAGGAGAAGGAGAAGGAGAA
Source organism: Dipteris shenzhenensis (assembly GCF_047967505.1). NCBI lineage: Eukaryota > Viridiplantae > Streptophyta > Polypodiopsida > Gleicheniales > Dipteridaceae > Dipteris > Dipteris shenzhenensis. Next base: position 2,158,036 of record NC_141612.1, read on the forward strand.
GGAGAGGAGGGAAAGAAGAGGAGAGAAGAGGGAAGAGAGGGGAAGAGAAGGTTCCTACGCCCATCACTGCAGCTAGCACTTAAGGCACTAGCTGCAAGCCAATGCAAATTAGAAAAATAACAAATGGAAAAAAGAGGAAGCACTTACTTGGAATAGTACGTCCCGCTCGATGTTTTGTGGACTGGCCCTACAAAAGAGAAGAGTCTTCTTTCTTTCTTAAAATCTCATTTTTTGTTTCAATCCTTTGAAATCAAGCATGAAAACTAGTAATCAAGCATGAAAACTAGTAAGGAGCTTTAGCAATACAAGGATAAGCACTCACAAAACGAAATCTCACAGAAAACCTACCTACATTGTTCAAAGAGACTCACCTCTTCAAAAACTTCCTTTCAAGAAACCAAAGAGGGAGAAGGGTGGAGGGGGAGCACAAGAGCTAGGAGAGGGGTGAGTAGTGGTGAGGAGTGGAGAATGGAGTGGGAGGTCGTCGGAAATAGGTGGGAGGAGAGATCGCTTTGCTTACAATAGAAATTAGAGAGTGCAAAAGAAAGCGCCGCACATCGCGACGGGTTTTGGTTTAAATCCACAGCGTCGCTATATAGCGACGCTTTTTCGTCGCTATATAGCGACGCTTTTCCGTCGCTATATAGCGACTTTTTAGTGTCGCTATATAGCGACCTTTAACATTAAAAATATCAAACCCTAAAAGTCGCTATATAGCGACGTTTAACCCTAAAAGTTGCTATATAGCGACTTTTAACCCTAAAAGTGGCTATATAACGACCTTTAACCCTAAGTGTCGCTATATAGCGACACTTATACCTTAAAAGTATCAATTCAAGGCACTTGATCTAAGAAGAGAGGGAAGGAGCTCATGGGTGGCTAATTTTTGGATCTTAAAGGATTTCCTTGCATTTTGTATTGTGACTTTAGAGGTGTGCAGATAGAAGGGACATGGTGGTGCACATGGTGATGGATCATCAAAAAGTCATTGCTATTTGAGTTCATGATTAATATTGCATGCGTACACGACACGAAATCTTGAGACAGGATGAGGAGGGTGGTGTGCATATTCCTTCACACTACCAATGTGGATATGAAGATAGAGATCATGTGGATATGGAGATGCCACTACCAATGCCGGATCCAATTGATCCAAATGGATTTAGAGAAGAAGATGAAGATCACAATATGAGCCAAGACGAAGATGTGCATAATGACATCATATGGGAGGAAGATGGAGATCATGATATTGAGGAAGAAGATGACAATCATCAAGAATCACCCGACTTTATTGAAGAAGATGATCAAGTCTATGGTGAACGTACGATGATGATATAGGAGATCAACTCAATATAGAGTTGGAGATAGACTTGTTTGGCACACTAGACTTGGTTCAGGATGAAACCAACTCTCAAACATAGACATGAATATATGAGCTTCGAACTTGATGTACATGTTCTTGTACTTTTATTCTTTTAAAGGATCAAACATGTACATGCTCTCGTATTTTTATTCTCTATGAGATTAAACATGTATGAAAATTTAAAAAATTTTGTCATTGGAAAAAACTAACTTTTAAGGCCTATATGAGTAAAAAACATCTCTGAAAAACGTCGCTATAACATAGTATCTTAGTGTCGCTATATAGCGACTCTTAAAAGTCGCTATATAGCGACCTTTATAACCGTCGCTATATAGCGACTTTTGCTTAACGTCGCTATATAGCGACGCTTTACGGGACGCGCTTTTCATACCGAGGAATAGTGCCCCATCCGCGCTAAGCGTCGGTACGTAAACGTCGCAATAGGATCCATGTGTAGTAGTGATATTTGGGTGCTATATAGCACACTAGGCTATTTAGAAAATTATGTGTGCTATATAGCATAGTGTATATGCAGTGAATCAATTGTATGCTATTTAGAGAATTGTATAGTACATTGTAGGTGCTACAAAATAACTCAAATTCTATTTAGAACACTACATGTGTTATATAGCATACTATAGGTGCTTTAAATCTAAGTGTATGCTATTTAGAACAATGTATGTGCTATATAGCATACTAAAGGGGCTCTATAGCACATTGTATGCTATTTAGAACACTATATGTGCTATATATAGCACACTGTAGGAGCTAAACAACACATTATGGCTAGTTAGAAAAACGTTTTTGCACATGCTTTAGGTGCTATAACGGTTAGTACATGCTATTTGGAACACTATATGAGCTAGCACACTATAGGTGCTATGTAGCACACTATAGATTATTTTAAAGCTATATGTGCTATGAATCAAATAGTATGCTATTTAGAGAACTATATTTGCTATATAACATACTTTAGGTGCTATACATCAAAGTGTATGCTATTTAGAACTCTATGTGTGCTATATAGCATACTACATGTCCGATAATCAAATTGTATGATATTTAGAACAACACATGTACTATATAGCCCAATGTAGGTGCTATAAACCATGAGTAGTCTAAATTGTATGTGCTATATACCACACTACTAATGTTGTAAAGCAAAGTGTATGTTATATGTTATATACCGCAATGTATGTTATGTAGCACGTTACTTTGTATGTGCTATGTAGCATGGTGTATGTGTTATATGGCCCACTCTATGTGGTTGCAATTCAATGTTGTTGCTAGAATAGTTTGTATGGTTGCTTAACAAAGGGTTTCATGCCCACTTTGGGATTCTTCAGCTCATTGGCATTGCCCTAATTTTATAGTACTGAAAAATTTTGCTGAGCTCATTGTGAAGTTCCATATTATGGTTGTGGGGAAGTGGGAGGCAGACTATTGAGAGAGGAAGAAGAGACCCAGCAAGAAAATTTATCCTTATAATAGCAAAGAGAAAGATGTGCCAGAAAAAGACGTTACTAGAAGATTGAAGAAGTGCCAACAAAAGAAGTTGCTAGAAAGAATGTGCACCTTCATAGTGGATGAAGCACACTATCTTCAATTGAACTATCAAGATCATTGCAAGTTCAAGAGTGTGGTCATAGGAATCGAGAGAGGAATAAGATAGTGAGTTTAAAAAACTAAGCTTATAGTAGAAATAAAGATGTGTAGGTAAAAGAAGTTGGTGGGGTAGTGAGTGAGAGAGATATCATGCTACGTGAGCTCAAAAAAGAAAGAGAGAGAAAGAGAGTGCAAGAGGCATGGAGTGGCAAGAAGCCCTCTTACTCTCATTTGCGTATATTTGGGTGTGAGGCATATGCATATGTGCCAAAAGAGCTTCAAAAGAAGCTAGATCCTAAGTCTAGGAAATGCATCTTTCTGGGTTATGGTGAAAGTGGAGAGATGGGCTATCGTCTCTGGGATCCAGAAGCAAAGAAGATCATACGCAGCGTAGAAAGAGCCCACCGCCTCAACCATGGGACCCCCTCTAGAGTTCGTAGCCATCTACATCCTCTCAGCACGCGGGCTCAGAGATCTAGAAGTGCTTGACATCTAGTAGGAGAACCTTTTGGTATTGTGTCCTGTCCTACTTTGTGGACGGACGAAAATATAAAGTGTTGCTTCTATATTTGTCTCTGAGCATTGTCTATTTACTGGCTTGCACATCTATGCACATTATTGTGATTCCACACCCCACACGCACACTGTGTGAGCTCATGGGCATTATTATCAGTCTTCCACCGTGCGTACCCTTTGTTGGGTAATTTCTAACAACCTGCTCTTAAGATCAATGCGGCTGAAAATGGAAGACCCCTCAAGTGTGTCTAGGATGTCATCAATTCTAGGAATAGGGAACCCGCACTTCACTATGATCTTGTTAAATGCACGTCACAACCGGCCTACACAACCATTAACAAGGCCCAATCACTAGAACTTGTCTGGCCACCCACATCAACTTATGCTATTTCCCAAGAAGCAACATCTTACTTAGAGCAATGGGGTCTAGGCAGTTTGCATGAGAGCCTCAAATCCTTGGAGGACAGTCCTACCCTGACCACCTACATCAAGGACTTTCTCCATTCTTACTACTCCAGCAATGCAAAGGATGGCAAGTACGGTACAATCACTATACAACAGAGCCCACTCAACATTATCCTCGATAATACAGTCATTCAAAGGGCTCTCTCACTGCCAAAACAAGGTGGCAAATACCCTAAACGGTCTGCTGATGCAAAGTTTATCGAAGTTCAGTCTCTCCTCACCAAGGGCACACTGATCCATAGAGATGGCATATTGCTTCGCGCAATCCTTCACCATTGCCTCAAGGAAGCAGCACAATTCCTATCCACAATCCTAGGAATTAAGTACGGCAAAGATCGTTCCTTTCCACCCCGCACATTTGTTTTGCTAAGTAGGAAGCTAAAACAAGACTGGGTCCAGCACTTCATCATTTTCTTTACCAAGAAACTCGATGGTTCTTCAGGCCAAAAATATAAAATTCCACACTTATTGGCTATAATCATCAAAAAAGAACAAGAAAGAGAAATGACTCTGCCCCAGTCACCAAAACCAATTGAGGAGTTGGACATACCCTTCTCACCAGTATGGGAGCCATCACCAACTTCTCCAACTATCACATTGATAAGTGCAGATGCCTTAGCAGAAGTACCTATTCTGGAGGTCGGGATTCCGGAATTGCCCCATGAGATGCTATAGCTCGGTGCACAACTGCAACCAATAAGTCTCCACCAACAGCACCAACCTGAGCTCGAGACAAGATCGGCACTCGAACCTGAGGAAAGATCTGCACTAGAGCCTGAGACTACATCAGCACTCGAACCGCCGCCCATCGATGCCATGCCAGTCGATGAGCCACAAGAGGAGCTAGTGCCAGATCAGTAGAATGACTATTGTACACAAGGGACTGAAATGCCATTGGAACAACCTCCCCCAAGTACTACAGAATCATCGGGATGGCTACATGGGCACCACTTGTATCAACAATATCACCAGACCTCATCACCGTCTGTCATTCTCCAACATCAAGCTAGCCAAATGATCCAAATGTCAGAACTATTCACTAGCTTGGCCAAGGAAGAATATGCAAGAGAATTGGAAAGGCGGACTGCATCAGAAATCGAAGACCAATTCTAGGCAATCACCATAGAGGTCAAGGCATTTCGGGCACAGATAGATGTGAAGGAGGTAGAAGAAGTGCGCATGAACCAAGCTGTGACCTCCAACCTCCACCAAAGTCAAACACAGCTGACTGCAGCAGTAGAAGCAACGGCAATCCTACAGACCTACTATAACTCCTTGACATCTGCACATGCGCAATAGACGGAGGTAGTGGCACAAGCTCAACTCACTCTAATTCACAAAGAAGAAGAGCTCCAAGATTGCAAAGACAAGCTTGAAGACATGAAACAATCTTTGGCAGTACGTGCCTTCAGCATTGATGAGCTTACAAGGGAATGCCGAATCTTAAAAGACCAACTTGCTATTGTTCAAGAGGCCAGCACTTCACAAGTCCAACTCTTGGACCAATGGTCCAATACCACTGAAGATATTCCTCAACAGGCAAAGGTCACCTTGCAAATGAGAAAGCTTAAGAAGGCATACACAACCATCTACCATCAATACAAAGGAAAAATGAATGAGATGCACTCCCAAAAAATAATCATCTCCAAGCTTGAACTCCAATTGCTAGTGCACAACAATGAGGCATTGGAAGACAACACCAATGACGCCCCACTACAATGGACAACCGTGGTGTACCAAGAGCTTGTGGCTGCTCTACAAGTGGAAGATCACCTCAATGCACGCGTGCTTATCCAATGGAAGCAACTCCAAATCAGGATCATATCTGCTCATCCAAAAATCAACTGGGAACGTTCCATCGGGACTAAAACCCTACGCATAATTTGCCAAGACTTGTCTGAAGATGAGAAAAATATCTTCTGCCTGTCTACACATGTCGGGTCTATAAGACTCAGGACGGATGCTTTCATTGCATATGTTTGCCTCATGGGTAGTCCTCCCCTCAGGGTTATTGCAGGTATGTTGCCATTGCTACAACGGCCATCCCTATTATTTGCATGGCATGACATAACCGACATCCCACCCATGCAGCTGATCATCCCATTGCACCAGCAAAAAGAAGTGTCGAAAGATGACAAGGCCTATCTCACATCCAACTTCCCATATCTAACCACTCTTTCTGCCAACATCATAACCTCACTTCCCCTTGCTGCTACCACCCTCTTAACCTTCCCTGAGCTCCATCCTAACATCTATTCCCTCCATCATCTCTTTGCTCATGCCTCTCACCATTTTCAACTAACCCAACAGTCACAAACTTACGAGCCCCTCACACCTAGCTTTTTCCCCTCCCTTGCTAATCCTACCCTTGAGGATTACCAAGCTCCTCAAACCATTTGCCTAGTTCTTCCCCCCCTCCCCTCTGCTCCCCCTTCTGCCACTATTACTTTGCCATATTTCTCCCCAATGTCCCCCGATTCTCTCCCTGCCCCGTCATCACCTCCGACACTCCTAGTGCTTCCATCAGTAGAAAATGACACAGTATTTGATTTTGAATATCAGGATCCAGATAATCCAATTCATACGCCCATGCCAAGTTCCAATGATGGGTATGATTTTGATGAGATACCACTTCCCAGTAACCCCATCAAGGAATTTTGGAGCAAATATCCTGATATGAAAACTCGAGGTGGATGGACCCTGGACAACTTTCCTACCAACCTTCGTTAGCGTCAAATTAGTGAAGGTTGGATTAGCAAGTTGGATCCACAACCTGATTGGCGCCGTCCCAAGCTCTTTGATGTAATCTTCTTAAAGGAGTACTTACGGGCACCACCATGTCTCAGAACCCATCCCAAGTTCTATGCATGTCCACGGTGTAAAAAATGGGAAGCCAACATACACACTTTGGTTGAAGATCGAGTCATTAATTGGCCAATGATTGAACCCTACTCTGGTGTAGAATGGAATATCCAAGGCACCATGGTCCGAGCACTTCAGCAGCATGAACAAATAATGCGCGGCAACATTGATCGCTTCCTTCGCCAAAGTGCCATATTCTGTAAAACATTGGAATTCAATCTGGAGGTCCCATGTTACCTCGATTCCCATTTGCCTCCACTCAGCTTTAATCCCAATGAAAGGGTTGATGCTCAGATTACAAGCCGGCTCTATCAAAGAGTGATCTTCTTAGAGGCATGCCACATATCTCTGTTCGAGCAAATGGTGGATACATGCTACCTAGAAACTTCGCAAAAATTGTATGGTGCTAAGGCTTTACAGCAGGATCGACTGGCACGACACAAGTTCCACAGCCACTGGACTAAAAACATGGCTACGTGATCACAATAAGCCATAACCCGAGGACGGGTAATCAAATGGATCCAAGAGTATGTTGACTCAGTGCCAACATGAACTTATGTAGAAAGAGAATGTGTTACAACTTTGTGATACAACTTTGTGTTACAACTTTGTGATACAACTTTGTGTTACAATCTCAATAGGAGGTAGAGGATGTTCTTTGTGTGGTATCATCCTATATTGGTGGTTTTCCCTTGTCATTTTGAGCAGGTTCTTGTGATTTTACCCTTTTCAAGGTAGGTTCTTGTGGTTCTACTCCCCAATCTTTGCCTTGGTTTTTCATAATTAGTAGGCCTGGATTTGACGATTGCCTCTCATTTTTTAATGATGATGATATAAGAGGCTTTGGCCTCCATTTGTTCCTTTTCTCTTAATCGAGCACCTTGTCGTCATAGCTTGAAGATGATGGAGGTGGTCTTATTACACCTACTAGCTTGGGTACCCACATATAAGTGTTTCCAAGGTAATATCCCTGGGCCTCTAGAGAACCCAACGGTATTGTACCTTCCTTGTTGGATGGCATTTTTTTTCTCTTCGATGTTAGGGTTTATTGTTTACATGATGGGGTGGCTTTTGATGTCAAGGTTTGTTGGAACCACAAATGTATGATTCACTGTCAAAGAACCCTTAGGCTTCTAGTAGATTTTTTTGGACCCACACTTGCTTGGGTGCTCTTCTTCTTTATTTTCTTTGCTCTGGTAAGGCTCTCGTAGAGGTTGAGAGGCGTAAGTGGATGTTGGTGCCAATGCTTGAATGTTGGTCTGGTTCTTGGTGGGTTAATTCATTACCAAACAACCCTTTGTTAGAGTCTTGGATCCAACTTTTACCCAGAATTGTGGCTTCTATTAAGCACCTATAGGAGTTATAAAAACTTGCAAGGCACAATGTGATTGTCCATGGAAACATTCAGCATTAAAGAATGAACAACCATAAGTGAGGTAACTCCTTTGGATTGAATTTCAACATCACAGACTTCAAGGACTACCTGGCCAAGATGTTTTACTGTCTCCTAGGAGATGATGTTGTTGCTTGCTCGACCATCTGTCAAGGATTGAATTTGACATGTTAGCTCTACCCAAAGTTGAGATGGAGTAATATCTATCTCCTTATAGTATCAATGGAATTATCAATTGTAGGTTCAATTTGATTAGGTAGTACCGCTCTTATGGTGTAAAAAGGTGTAATGGTGGTAGGTTTATCATTGTCAAGGTCCATAAATTGAGTTTCTTTTTGTACTTGGCAGATCTATTGCAGCCAATGTATGTATCCAATTTGTTGAGTCTTCTAACTTTGGTAAAGCAGCACACCAAGGGTCTTCAGGACTGTTTTCATTGTCCTCTTTAGCTTTGAATACATTTATTAATGTTGACCTGGTGGTGTCAGATTCAGTTGTGAGTAGATTCCCTGAGATAGGGTGAGCCTGCCAAGTTTGGAGATCCACCCTCATGACTTGCTCATCTTTACGTAAATATATTCTATTTGAGCTCTAGACCAATCCTATGGTTTGCATAAAAGGTCTACCCAGGATGATGTCATATCCATCTTGTTGGTTAGGAAAGTCCATTATGACAAACCACACTCGGTAGGTTAGATCGAAGGTCATAATTGTGATGTCTCTTAGAACTCCTACCGATTGGGATGTTGCTCCATCAACTAGTTTGGCTATGAGGTTTGTGGGGATAGCCTAAGATGGATAACACAAACCGATGGTTACACCCGCTCCTCCATCCAAGATTGCTGTCAATTGTTGTTGATATATCATGGTATGATATGGGTAGTATTGCATTTATATCATCACTCTCAAAGTACTGGCACAATTTGTTGACGGGTACCTTGGGAAAGTGTTGGGGGTCATTTGGGAGTTCGACTACCTTAGGATCATGGACTTAGGAGCTACTATTTGCCCATTCATCCAATCTAAGAGGTCTCTCGATAAAGTGGGATTATCACGTAACTGTGGACAAGAATGTAGCTAGTTTGGCTACATCTTGGGTTTGTGGAATTGGTTCACCACCACCAACCGACTGTGGCTCTTCAAACACATAAAAGGACATATTGTCTTCTTCTCTTGCTTGATGCCATGCAAGGTCCTCCTCAAACATCTTATGTCTTAGGAGTGAACGCCCAACCAATGAACCTTGTGATTGTTCCTCATCTACTCTTTCGAGTATGAGGGAGACTTTAGGGGCTCTATTGAAGGTCTGGTAGTTAGGATGGATGGTTTCTAGCCCCTTGTTGTTGGCATATGTGAACCTTTTGGACCACTCTGTTGTGTACTTTGTTCTAGCATTTGAGATTCTTGGGGTAGTCTGAGCCCAAATTCACCCCTATATAACTAGCTTTCCTCAAAGGATGGATATGGTGGTAGTTCATTGCCAGAAGATACAATAGGACTTGGTTCCTGAAACATTTTTTTTGACAACGATGGTTGGGATGATACCTAAGTTTTTACTAACACTCTATTTTGCCTAACAAATGGAATCTGTGTCTATTGGTTCTATTAATCCAAGCCTACACATAAAATTGGAAAAGGCTTCTCTTAATCTAGTTGCCGTAGAAGGGGTAGGAGATTGGGGATCATTAAAGCTAGTGCTTGGAGCCATTAAGGCTCTAACTTTGGAGGCTTCTCCCATGTCTTCGGACATGCTCATGAACTCTTCTAAGCTAGACCAATCACCTTGTGGTGGTTCGTGTAAGATGTAAGAATCGACTTTTGATCTTGTTGACCCTAAGGATGTAAAGCTAGGTGTATAGGTAGATAAGAGGGTATTTGAGGCACTATCCTTAGGCTCAAGATGAGCTCTTAAGATTCATCCTGATCTTAAGTGCATGTATTGGTAAGCACAGTTGGGACCCCAATTCTAATTTTTGCTTCAATGCGGGGTCAGGGAGTGGGAGCTCCTTGTGGCATAGTCAAAGCTAACTTGACGTGGTCAAACCTAACTTAGCATGGTAAAATCTAACCTAGTGTGCATTGGGTTATGAATGCATCGTGCGCCAGCTTAGTATCTTGGTGTGTGGGGGTTTAGTAAAGTCACATGTATGCTGGCTTAGTAACCCGACATGCATGGAGATGCTCACTTGGTGTGTGTAGAGATGCTAACTCAGAGTGCATGGAGATAGAGTTGACCTCTATTTTGGACAAGACTTGGTCATTAATTATGCTAGTTGTTAGAGATTTTTTCAAATGTTAGGTTGTCAGTCACTGTCAGATGATGTTAGAAGGCTAACCCCACAAAGTCAATGCTATCCCAGCAGAGTCAATGCTATCCCAATAGAGTCAATGCTAACCCAACAAAAAATTATCTCCCTGTGCGATGGGTTAATAGCCTAATGTGTTCACTGCATTAGGTTAACCTGACTCTTCTCTCTAGGAACTCTCTACACGACAACATTTTCAAAATTCTTAGAGTTTTTGGAGCTTCTGTGCAATGCTTGGAGTGCTTGGACTTTTACTCTACTTAGTAAACAACATGAAACAATTTAAAAAAACAAGAAAGAAGAATTTTGGAAGGAAAAATGTGGTGTTTTGCAAAAAGTGACAGTTTTCTCCTTTCAAACCACTTTGAAAATCACTCCTAGCATCATTTCTTAGTGTTTTTGTTGGAATTTGCTATCACACACACTTAGCAATCACCTAAACTACCCTTCTACAAACTTTGAACACAAAAAAATACCGAAATGTCTTCAAAATCACTCTTTCACTCACACCTTCCTATACACCAAAAACCAACTTTTCTCTAACTACAATAGTTGGGCAATGGGTGGGTAACAAGAGAAGCAAATGCAATGGCACCGAAGATGTGTAGTCTCGGGCGATGACTCACATGTCATGGGGATCTTACAAGAATGGCGATGGAGTACTCCTCCAAGCTACTATGGGTTGAGAGCAATGCATGCAAATGCCATCCACTAGTGTCACTCTAGCGAATCCTGGCTTGACTCCTGGCTTGTTGCGATCGTGAATCCATAAGGAAGAGGGAAGTGGAGAAGGAAGAGGAGGATAAGAGGAAGGTAAGAGGAGAAGAGAATATGGAATTCACGAAAGGCACTATGAGGGAACAAGAGACAACTTCAAAGAGGAGGAGGAGAGCAGCTGAAGATTGAGAATATACTATTGCAAGAAAGGGTGAGTGCTTTATAAGGAGATGTAGAGACACAAATTCAAGCTATGGTATATGAGGACACATTGGAGGTAGACGGCACCTTTATGAGTAGCAAAAACTTTCAAGAGTTGCATAAAGTAATTGTACAATTATATGAAAGAAATGTGGAACAAGGTGAAGGATAAGTTAATGGAAGCATTTGATCATTTGAATCCATTAGAGTAACAATGTTGCAGGAGCAGTTAGAAGCTCTGCAGAAAGAATTATATGAGGAAAAAATGACCAAACAGGTCATATTTGCCACCTTTATGTTTGAGTAAGGGGAATCTTCATTTACTGGAGAGGAGCACAAAATTCAAAAGAACAAGAGGTCATTTGTGCTCCAGAAGCTGTTATTCAAAAAGAGTAGCAAGTTGTTGCATGTGCTTTGATTTAGGTAGCATAGGATACAATTATCAAAGAATAAATGGACGACAAAGTTGATTTAGAACACTTTTCTATCACAGTTTTAAATGAAATAGTTGGAAGTGTTAGCCAGGTGATTGAGTTGAAGGAACAATTCAGAGCTAGAACCACTACTTTGATTAAATTAATCAGTTTGGTTATACTATAGCAACAACTGGTACAGATATGCAAAAGTTATGGATACCACTGTTGATCCCATAATCACTAACATTACTGGTCCACAGGATCAATTAACTTTAATCTTTCTTACTTAAATTTCAACTCTGTTTTTAAACACATGTGCCTTACAAATTGGATATCAAATATGTTTTTGAACACAAATAGCTCATATCTACATTTTGTACCCATTTTTCCTAATGCTAGCTAAAATTGGACAATAAACATTGGCCTCAGTATATCTTTTGGGAAAATTTTAAGCAGCTATGTATAAGAATTGCCAAAATCTTGGTATTGCACCAAGCTCTTTTGATAATTACCTGCATAGTCTTGAATCGGGAAAATGTTGCCTCATGAAGAGAGCTTACTATTATTCCACTAGAATTTACTAATACAAACATCAAGGTGGGTTCAGGTCTAGGAATTTGGAACAAATTCCAAATTCCTATCCACCGGGTGTGCCAATCATATACAGATAAATACATATACATATCCGGATAAGTATTTTCTATTTTCAATATAGTTATGGTAGCTAGTTTTAGATGGCAAGGGACACCAACTGCCAGGTGTATCCCCTCTAATCCATGCATGTGAGACATGCATGAGAGAGATGTAGTTGCTATGAAGAAGTCTGATGAATAGATGATTATTGCATCTAAGATTTTGTTCATGTGTTTATAGTTCATTGTTCATTGTTCTGTAATTTTGCAATAATCAATGCTCTATTACGATGGTACCATTTTGCAATACATACTATCTTGATGATGTTGTTTGACATAATGCAAATATAATATGCTTGTGATGTGTTAATCAATTCTTTCTTCTTTTGAGAGATGAGAGCCTTATTGCATTGAGGATAAAAGGTAGTTGATATGAGATGGTTGATTTTCAACTTTTGCATCAAGGATTCCATTAATTTATTCCTGAAGGACCTCCCCCCATTGTAAGGATTTCCAATGGGAACCCAAATTGGGCACATATGTACTCTTTGAAAAAGGATGCCACCATTGTTGCCTTATTATTGACTATGGCCTTTTCCTCTGCCCATCAGGTTGCATAATCTGTGGCCACCATATATAATACTTCCCACGTGAGGAGTGAGGAAGTGGTCCCACAAAATCTATGCCCCATATTTCAAATGGGCCATATGCTAGAATAGGTTTTAAGGGTTCAGGAACCAAGTGCTTGCACCCATATGCTTGGCACACTTCACAGCTTTGACACCACTCATAGACATCTTTGTTGAGACATGGCATAGCTCCATGACTCTTCCCAGCTCACCACCCTTCTAAGAACCTTATCTTTACCTTGCTTGTAGATAACATCACCTAGAATTGCATAAGGATGCGATTTCCTTACCCCTTTGCTTCTGTTGAGGGCTTAATCCCATGAAGAAAGTGCCCTGTATCCAAATAATGTTGGGACATCTTGGAGTTCTGACTAGCTCGTATCTATCAAACAAAGAGTAGCCATTTTGACAGAAGACAAGGTTCTTATAGCCAACCCATCAACATTTTGATTATCTTTTCTTAAAACATGCCCAAATTTGCAAAACCCAAAAGCTTCTTTTAACTCTATGGCCTTTTTATACAATTCTTGCAGATTAGGACTTCTTGCCTTGTACTCCCCTTTCATATGCCTAATGATCAATTGAGAATCTCCTTTAACCTCTACCTCTTTCACTCCCTCCTTTAGGCAATCTTCTAATCCACAAATTAATGCATTACATTCAGCCACATTATTTGATATAGCATTTGGAAATTATATACCCTTGGCCCATACCTCCTTTCCTTTTGAATCACAAAAAATGATCCCCCCAGCTCCACATTGCCTAAAAGGGCTAAAGTATCCATCAAAGTGCAAAGTGAAAGAAGTTGTTGGAGTCTCTAAATCTTCACATAGCTCATCATTTGTCCCTATTTCTTTCTTCTCCTTCTTCCCCTATAAGAAGATATGCTAGAGAGGTCCTAGTGTGCTTTTGGTAATGAAAGTGAACGAGAATTCTTGAAGTTTACAAATCCATTTTGTAGACTTTCCTGTACGATTGGGTTTGCAAACCAAGAGTTGTAAAGAAGGATGAGATGTAAGGAACAAAAAGGTTTGAGGTAGCAAGTATGATCTAAGCTACTTTATTGTAAAAACAAGTGACAATCCTCCTTTGTCCATTTTAACATACCTCTCTTCAGCATCAGTAAGTTGTCAACTTGCAGAATAGACAGGCTGCATGCATCCTTGCTCTCCCTTTTACAAGAGTCTGGCACCCACTGAATGCAATGATACACTTGGATTCACATAAAAGTCATCCCCCCACCTTGGAGGTTGCATAATCAGACTCTGAATCATGCATTCCTTAAGCAAACAAAAGGCTTGAGTGCATTTTCAAGTAATCCTCCCACTCAGTACCCATTATGGAATCATCAAGAAGAAGCTCATTTTGGTGGCGATGACTAGTGAGTTCCATGTCATCTCTTTCAAACTTGGTTAAAGAAGGTTCTTCCTCCCAGGATTCATCTCCTTTAGTATCCCTCGGATTGACCCCTATGCAAAAACCAAATGCAACTCCTTCCACCTCTCCTTCTGATATGGACTCCTGATAACTACCTCTTGTCTCCTCATTGTTGGAAGACTCTAATCCAGGACTCTTAGATGTTGAAGAAGCAACTCTGACCACCTTCATATGACAACTCTTGATGTTGTAGCCGATCTTCTTGTTCTCTCCTTGAGGATAAGATCACCTGTCTCTTTCATGGCATCTCTTTCAAACTTGGTTAAAGAAGGTTCTTCCTCCCAGGATCCGTCTCCTTTAGTATCCCTCGGGTTGACCCCTATGCAAAGACAAAATGCAACTCCTTCCACCTCTCCTTCTGACATGGACTCCTCATAACTTCCTCTTGTCTCCTCGGTGTTGGATGACTCTAATCCAAGACTCTTAGATGTTGAAGAAGCAACTCTGACCACCTTCATATGACAACTCTTGATGTTGTAGCCAATCTTCTTATTCTCTCCTTGAGGATAAGATCACCTGTCTCCCACTTATAAATTTCCTTTACTTGATGTAGCCATAACCTTTCTAGGATCAATGGGTAAGCCCTAGCATCTAGTTTTGTACGAATCCACTTCTAGAGTTTTCACCCTAGTATTATCAACAAGCTTAATGCAATAGGGAAAGTTGACAGAAGACAACCTCAATTCAGCGTCCTTTAGTGTTTTCTCACTCATGATATTTATGGATGTCCCTCCATCGATGTATGCATTGGAAATAGTTTGCCCATCAATGATAACCTCAACCACTGGCACATATCTCCTACTTCTATGTCTGCCTTTTGAGCCATGGGAATCCCATTGTCCCTCTTCTTCTTTTTCTTTGATTCTCTTGTGCTAGCTAGCCTACCCCATTCCTTTTTTATTTTTCGAGAGATTGCTAATAGTTGACCAAGTGTGATCTGTGTAGTTCTCTCCCTAAGGTCTGCTACTGTCAAGAGATCATAATTAAGAGATCCTTGTCCAAGGGGAAAATTTGACTATCCAATCTTTCTTCTAGAAGATTTCTCCTTCTTCCTATGTTTCTCTACTTTGTCTTGTTCTTCCTCTTCTTTTAGACTCCTAATTTTTTTACCTCTCTTTGTCTTCAATGGCATCAAGGTTTCTTCTTCTTTTTTTGAACATGTTTTCTCTAGAAGTGCAATGCATTTATCCTCTCTTTTCTTTAGTTTTGGACATTTTGGATGATAGTAACCCTTTTCTTAACATTCATAACATGTGGCATTACTTTTGTCCCTAGGCTTATCCTCATCCCTGGGAACCCTATGTGGCCTTGCATTGACTAAGTCCAGCTTCAAGTTAGTTAAATTTGTCATCCATTCTGCAATGTTGTGATCCAAGAATGGGGATGATACCTGAGATGTTGAAGCTAACTCTACATGAGGTGATGGAGTCAGCACACTTGGAGAAGGTTGGAACACATAGTCAATATGAAGGGCAGCCTCTTTCTTCAACGAAACACAGAGAGCCTCTTTGAAATTACCAAAATTCTTCCTAAGAACCTTTAGTCAGGATCCAAATCCATGGCAAACTTGCTCATCTTAAGGTGCTCCATTGTCAAAGAATTCTTAGAGTCCTCCATGGAAGAAGAAGAAGAAGCGACATGTAAAGTAGCCTATTTATACTTAAGGAAAAAGCCTCATACTACATTGAGAAGGTGGAAACAAACTCTCCTTCCTTTTGGGAAATTTGATCCAAGTGTAATAATAAGGCATTCGGTGACTCCACTATCCCAAATCTCTCCATCACTCCAATCAAAATTTCCCAATCACCATTAGTCTCTTTTGGCAAAGCCTCATGCCAAGTTAAGGCCACACCCTGCAAGAGATATGTAAGAATTTCCATTCGCTCCTTCATAGACCAACCTGTCAAGTTTCATGCTCGATTGAGCTCCCAGAGATAACTCCTCGAGTCTTCTCCTTTTGATCCGTGGAACACTAGAATGTTGAACATTTTGCACCAAAAGATGAGTAAAAACAAACAATTTGTGCTCTTCCAACTATGGCTTCCCTTATTTTAATCTAGTAGGGGACCATGAGGTTATGATAGACTCACTCTAATCAAAACCTACCCGATGTCTCCACAAAAAGATGTGATACAAAACTAGGGGCTTAGTTTTGGTCATGTCTTAACCCTCGTATTGAAGAAGAGAGAGGAGATAGGGGCATTAAATGAAGCCTAAAGAGATGCTCACTTTTTATCTCCTCAAATCAAAACAAAAATATAGGCATAAAAGGTTATACTCTAACATTGGAAATAAGAAGGGTTGAGGGGAAGCATTTATTTGAGTTAATGGGTCAGCTCCAAAAGTAAGGGCGAGCCTTTGCTGAAAGAACATCTTACAAAGTGAATTGATCTGAAAGGTATAAATTGATAAGGCTGATTTGATTGAATTGTATGATTAGGATGAAGCATTTAAATCTCACACAGACCCCAAATAGAAGGTGAAACTCTAGAGAATGACACACCTTATGGAGGACTAGAGTTGGGTGACACACATTAGAAGTTGATTCAATTACATGGAAGAAAAACTAGCTAAACAAAGAGATGAATTGATAGATCGCTAGAATATATTATTGATAATAAAAACTATATAATCATAGATCTTTAAGAGATCTTTACATCCATATAAGAAGAACTAAATTTGGACCATTGAGGGAAGAGTTATTGTAGCTTCAGTCGAGACTACCAAAACTGTCTCAAGCAATAGACCCAGTTACTCAGACAACAATAGCTTTTTTTGCTCTGATCAAAATACATATTAAGATACACAAGCAAATAGATATTGGAAATAAAAATATTCTTATATAAGTTTCGTGTAAATAGAGTTTGGAGAAAACAACTATGACCATTTTATGAAAGACTGTCAAAACTGTCCATACTCGGTTGCAGTTTTGGGAAGGGGCAATGATTTCCTTTAGTATAGATAAGTAGCTTCCAAGATACATGGCAAATTGAGGTTGCCCAAGGGAGTAGAGAATACCCTCATAATGTGAAGATAGTGGGAGAGAAGGAAGGAGTCTCACTTGCGGCTTTTTCACATACACAATGGGGGAATACACACAAAGGTGGAGGCTGAAAACAGTTTTCCTCTTCTTAGTTGTGAAAGCAAAAAGAACTCTAGTACAAAGAAATAGAAGAACCCTATATGTGGGTCTCAAACCAAACTCAGCTAACTAAGGTGGCATACTAACTGAGCCACAAACTAGAGTAGATAAGGATAGCTATCATCCAGCTATTATTCATGGGCGGTGTACCAACCGCATCTGCAGCTAACAAGTCGGTGACATAAATGCATAACGGTCACCCTGGCATATCACGAGTGGAGCTCGATATCTCAACACTCCCCCTCGAGCTCAATCCCAATTCCTGCATACCAAGCAGGTCTCTGAACTTGTGCAGCTTCTCTGTGCCCAATGCCTTCGTGAATATGTCAGCTACCTGATCCTCTGTGCTGACATAAACTAGATCAATAAGACCTAGCAAAACCTTCTCCTGCACATAGTGATAATGCACCTCAATGTGCTTTGTTCTAGCATGATAGACTGGGTTATTTGCCAAGTTTATACTACTCATGTTGTCACAATAAATGACAACTGGCCCATCTGTAGACTGATGCATATCATAAAGTAGCTTATGCAACCAAGCTACCTCACATGCAACCATTGCTGCACCCCTGTACTCAGCCTCTGTGCTCGACAAGGCAGCTGTAGGCTGTTTCTTGCTGCTCCAAGTGACTACAGCACTCCCAAAAGAGAACACATATCCACTGGTAGATTGTCTATCAGAAATACTACCAGCCCAATCAGCATCAATGTATCCATGCAACTGTATCTGAACCCTAGCCTCATAAAATAGTCCATACTGCAATGTGGACTTCACATACCTGAGTATGTGTCTAGCCACATCTAAATGCGGTTTCCTTGGAGCCTGCATAAACTGACTTACCAATCCAATAGCATAGCTCAAATCTGGCCTGGTAATAGTCATATAAATCAAACTTCCTACTATGCGCCTGTACATAGTAGGGTCTTCCAGAAGCTCACCTGTATTTGCGCTCAGCTTCACATTCTGCTCCAAAGGAACTGAAATAGGCTTATAGCCTTTCATCCCATATTTGGATAGCATGTCCAATCCATACTGCCTCTGCAAGAGCTGTATCCCACTTGGTGATCTAATCACCTCAATGCCCAAGAAATAACGCAGCTCTCCCAAATCCTTCATCTCAAACTTCTGCTTCAATAGCATTTTCACATGAAGGATATCTTCATCACTATCACCTGTGATGATCAAATCATCAACATAAATGACAAGCAGCATAATACCTTTCTCTGTTTTTCTCACATAAAGTGAGAAATCTGCGTTGGAAATCTGAAAGCCAAAAGTGACAAGATACTATCCTATCTTGTCAGACCATGCTCTAGGTGCTTGCTTCAAGCCATACAAGGCTTTCTTCAACCTACAAACAAACTCAGGATGAATAGCATGAACATAACCTGGTGGTTGCTCCATAAAGACCTCTTCTTGCAAATCACCATGCAAGAAGGCATTCTTTACATCCATCTAATGTAAAGACCATCCCTTTGATGTAGCCATAGCGATGACTGCTCTTACGGTTGCCATCCTTGCAATTGGACTGAATGTTTCCTCATAATCAATGCCATATGTCTGTGCATACCCCTTGACAACTAATCTTGCCTTGTATCTGTTCACAAAACCATCTGCATTGTGCTTCACCTTATAAACCCACTTACAGCCAATCGCATTCTTGTCTTTAGGCAAAGGCACTTATTCCCATGTAGCATTTGCTTCCAAGGCATCCATTTCTTCATCCATGGCCTTCTCCCATTTTTCTTTTCCCATGGCTTGCTCAAAAGAAGTGGGTTTTGGTTCCTGTATCACTTTGACCATATAGGCATAGTGAATGGCTGTAAATCCATCATATTTCAGCCTATCCACAGGATACCTAGCTCTGGTAGACCTGCGCAAAGTAGGCTCACTTCCAAGTGCTCTCAAAATATCCCTGGTCTTCCTTACTCCAGGTGTAACAACAGAAGGAATACCCAACTCATCATCAATGCTCTGTTCTGAGCCACTGGATTCACCATCCACATAAGAGTGACCTGCATTCACATCAAACATGGGCTGATCTACCTTCTCTTTTCCTTTTCGTGATACCTGCATACCACTATCTGCATTGCCTTGAAAAGATTCTCCTGATCTCAATCTACCTGTCCATGGCGAAGTATGTGAACCACTGCTAGAGGACACTACAGGTCCACTAATATTTTGTGATTGCTGCTGTGAATTCTGTGCAGCATTACCATTTTGTGCATCTATATCATCAATCACATTTACTGGTTTATACCAGCTGCTCATCTCATCAAAAACAACATCTCTGCTCACTGTAAACTTACGAGTAGAAGGGTTATAGCATCTATACCCTTTCTGCTGCAGAGAATAACTAATAAAGACGCACTTCTCAACTTTTGGATCCACCTTGGACCTCAACTCATCTGGCACATGAACATAGGCAATGCAACAAAAAATTTTCAAATGAGAAATATCTGGTTTCCTACCAGTATACATCTCCTCTGGAGTCATGCCATGTATTGTTGCAGTGGGAGTCCTGTTCATTATGTAAACTGTTGTAGCAACTGCTTCAGCCCAATAATAATCTGGAGGTCTTTTTCATTTAGCATGGCCCGAGATACCTCTCCAATATGCCTGTTTTTACTTTCTGCAAGTCCATTTTGCTGTGGGGTATGACTGCATGAATATTGCTGCTTTATGCCATGCTCCTGCAGGAACCTTGCAAACTCATTTGAGAGGTATTCTCCCCCTCCATCTGACCTTAGGCATTTTATTTGCAGTCCTGTTTCTTTTTCAACCATAGCTTTAAAAGCTTTGAAATGCCCAAACACTTCACTTTTCTTTTTCATAAAATGCACCCAAACTTTTTTGCTGTAGTCATCAATAAAAGTGACAAAATAATGACAGCCTCCAATAGATGCAGCTTTAGTAGTCCACACATCAGAGTGGATTAATTCCAATGGCTTCTTACTCTCTTGAACATGCCTAGGAAATGGTTTCCTTGCCTGTTTTCCAAATTGACAGGCTTCACATACCTTATGCATTTCTGCAACCTTGAATTTTGGCAATCCTGCAACAATATTTTGGGCCTGCATTGATTTAAGTCGCTGTACATTAACATGACCAATGCGTTTATGCCAAATATCAATATCTACAACTACACCGGTCCCATGTGCAAACATTGCTGCACTCAATTTAGGCATGTCCGCATCCAATGTAAACATCCTGCCCTTCTTTCCTTTTGCTATCAAGCAACCATTATTTTTCATATCCTCAACAAAGCATCCATGAGGATTAAATCTGACCTGCAAGCCATGCTCAACCATTTGACCAACTAAAACCAGGTTCTTGGTGATATTCGGGACATGAAATACATCAAACAGGTATTTCTTTTTCCCATCCTGCATAGACAAAGGAATTTTACCAATTTTGACAATAGGATGTGCAGTATCATCACCAGTCTCCACAAATCCAGGTCTTTCCATTTTCTTTGCATCCTGCATCCATTTTGCATGACCTGTCATGTGGTTTAATGCACCTGAGTCAACATACCACACATCATTACTTTCTTCTGCACTTGTCACAGAATTGCTCATGTGCTGCACCATAAACAAATTCTCATTTTTGTCATCACCCTGTCTACTAGAAGATGCATAATTGCCTTGCTGCAATTTTCCATTCATAATGTCATTCTGCTTTTTGTAGTAGTCTTTAGCCATATGACCCATTTTACCACAATAGTAGCATTCAGCATTGCTGTTTGCATTTTGGCCTCTCTGCCATCCACCACGACCTCTTTGGCTCCCCCTGCCTCTAGAGTTACCACGTCCTCCTCCAAAGGACTGGTTTTCTTGAGTTTGCTGCATATTCTGATTTCTACCACGGCCTCCTCTACCTCTGCCTCTACCTCTTCCAGCATTTGAGTAGAAGACAGTTTCTTTTGAAGTTCCTCCTGAAGAAGATGCACCACCATTTCTCTGCTCTTCAGAAATTAGAAGAGCAAACAACACCTCAAAATCAGGAAAATTTTCACGGACGGCAATGGATGTCCGGAACTGTGCATAATCCTTTCCTAGACCATTCAAGGTCACAGAAACCAAATCATCATCTTCCACTGGCGACCCAATGGAAGCAAGTGCATCTGCAATTTTCTTCACCTTCATGTGGTAGTCATTGATGCTCATATTTTCTCTTTGCACATTGTGCAACTCCTGCTTGAGCTGCATTTTCCTGGCTTGTGTATTTGTGCTGTACATTTTTGCCAAAGTATCCCATGCCTCCTTTGGCGTACTTGCATCCTGAATATGCACAATCATAGAATCCGAAATACTAATAGACAGCCAGTACATAACTTTCCTGGCTCTCTCATGCCATCCTTTAAATGCCTGCATTTCCTGTTGATTGGGAACATTAGGAAGAACTGGTTCTGTAATGAACTCCCAATAGCCTTTTCCCATAAGGAAATTCGTCATTCTAAACTTCCATGCTTGGAAGTTGTTCTTGTCAAGCTTTTCAGTGACAATCTGTGAAAGAGAATCAGATGCCATTACAGAACACTGCAAAATATTCTGTCACTGTAAAAAACACAGCTTCTGCCTCACACGGGCAAATCTGCAAAACCGACGAAAGTGGTATTTGACCACACATTCACTTCCTAGTGACGATTTTGCATGAACAGGCAATAAGGATGATTCTGTAACTCCCAGTATCTCTGCGCATAGGCATACGATGCAATTTCTACGGCGACTTTTCACCGACCTGCAGAGCAGTGGTCGCACAGCAAAAACATGGCCTTTTTCTCAGTGCTTGTGGAAAACTTCCGCCTCCAAAACGGGCCCCGAAATGGCCTCGAATCAGAAAAATAAAGTGACTAGGGGCTTTGCACTCATCCGCAGCATATATTGCCCTCTCTCCACACCGCGAAGGGCGTCTCAATCTGAGACAATGCACTCTTGCACTTTCCGGCTGTGCTACCTGCAGAGATTTGCTCCCAAACTCGAAAAGGAAAGCAACACTGGTCCTCTTACCAGAACACCGCGAACTTGGTTTGCCTCCTTACCATGAACCAGGCTCTGATACCATGTGAAGATAGTGGGAGAGAAGGAAGGAGTCTCACTTGCGGCTTTTTCACATACACAATGGGGGAATACACACAAAGGTGGAGGCTAAAAACAATTTTCCTCTTCTTAGTTGTGAAAGCAAAAAGAACTCTAGTACATAGAAATAGAAGAACCCTATATGTGGGTCTCAAACCAAACTCAGCTAACTAAGGTGGCATACTAACTGAGCCACGAACTAGAGTAGATAAGGATAACTGTCATCCAGCTATTATTCATGGGCGGTGTACCAACCGCATCTGCAGCTAATAAGTTGGTGACATAAATGCACAACGGTCACCCTGGCATATCACGAGTGGAGCTCGATATCTCAACACATAACATATCTAAAGATAACTCACTCATGTGGGCATACTAAGCTTTGAAATGAGGAGAATGTAGATGGGAGAAGAATGAGGAAAAGGAAGCATAAACTTTATTCAAGACATCCAAAGCGAAGAGGGGGGTACAAAGGGAGAGCCAAATGCTCTAGGGAGAGGGGAAAGGAAGGAAAATATAGCCAAAGTGATGGCATAGCTAAAATAGAGGAATGAGATGCTTGAGAAGGAGGAGAGAGTCTCCTTTTATAGGGCAGTTCTCACCCTCCTTCACCTTGTTACATTTCCAGCCACAGTAGATTCCTTCACCCCTTGGTGACATAAGGATATGGGTCACCATCAATTGTTCTTTTGGGCACATTTCTACAATTGTCCCATCACAAGCTCATACTCACATCCCACAATATTATTACACGAGTAGTCATCATCAAACAATCACCAAGCCGTAATGGAGACTAGCTGTCCCTCACAGCCAACTTCTTCATCATGCTACTTGGTCTCATGTCTTATGTCGCATCATCTTGTGGGCCCCAAAATATTATTCCAAAATTAGTGTTGTTGTGAAGCCTTTTTTATATGTACAAAATCAAGATTGGAAAAATATTAATTTTTGGTGTCACAGTACCTGATTTTGCAATTGTTTGAAATTGTCATAACCCACCTTATTCCAAAATCATTGAGTTGGGTGACCTGCTGCGATCACTCTTGAAATTTTTTTGATCACAAAGCATTGATCTAGGAGGATGATAGAGCTGTCTTCTTATTCTCATCACTACCGTTGTTTCATTCGGACCCATCTTTCCTTCCCTTGTTTCTCAATCCAAAAACATTGTCATTGATCTTGAACTTCCATTTTTTGATGCATCTTGTCCATTCTTCTATGGCTTCCTTGGTCTTCAAACTTGATTAGAGTCCTTGAATCTACAAGATTGCCAGTGTTAAGGGGTTAAAATGGCTTGTAAATTGATCAGTGCTAGAACTGTTCTAATATGCTATGACTGATTTTAAGAATGACAAACCGGCTCGCAGAGCTCAAAAAGACGATCACTTTTCCTTTTTGGAGTGTGTCCAAATTCTTCCTAGATTGGAAGTTATGGCTTATCGAAGTTTTATGAAGAAGAGGGGCAGTTGTGGTGATGTGGCACAAGGATTCATATGCTGCATGCAGGCCTATGCTTACAAAGGGACTATACTTGGGTGGCACTACTGACTCTGCATGCTGATATGGCAAGGCATAGTCTTAACTAGCCCTCCAAACTGATGGTTTTACTAAAACTAACCAGGGTTCAAGCTCAATCTTAACGCGTGTCAAAGTTTTAATCACTAACCAATGCTAACCAATCCTTTACACTAGTGACCACACCTTGGCTAATCAAGGTTAATTGAACTTAACCAACGTAAAGCCTTATCTACCACGTGTTTTCTTTTTTTGCTTTTTTTTTTTCCTTTTCAAAGGTTTGAGAGCCTTGGGAAAAGCAGACTGCGACGTGACGAAGTCATGGGCGATGGTGCGGCTTGCAGAGATGGAACGAAGGTGTCCCTCGGTACCTCGATGCCTTATACACCAGTACCTCTGCTAGTTCCTCAGTAGTGTTCACACCTCTGGCTTTAAGTAGCTGAGCTGATGGCAATGTAGGTCGGCTCACGAAGGCACATGTTAATGCATTGGTGGCTGCCACAGTTTGTCCGCCTTCACTGGCTCATACCTGATGCTGAAAGTTGGCTCTTGAGATCGATATTACATTGTGGGACGAGCTTTAGAGATGAAGGTAGCTGTTGTTGTGGCACGTTCACTACTTGCACTCTTTGGAGGCGTGGCTGTTAGCTGGGAGCGCAGAAGGAGGCTTTAGAAAATTCTGTCGGAAGGAGTCATGGGCTGGTGAGGCTGTTGTGGAGAAGCCTAGAGAGTTGGGAGTTTGTTGTGCTGTGGGACGACTCGTCTATAGAGAAGCTGAGTGCCATTGGTTGATGCTTCCAGCAGAAGATGAAGAAGGGTGGGGAACCATTTGACGGAGAGCAGGTGAGATTGCCATGCGAGGATTTAAGGGAGACACGGAATGCTCGCTAGAGGCTGCTATAGAGCCGGCTGAGTGGAGCGTCTTGGGTGATCAAAGATGAAGCCCGTGAGCTAAAGATTGTCGCACGTCGTCTCTATTGTAGTTGGAGACTTCGTTGTAGAGTTGCTGCTTGTTGCACATTGGAGAGTCGGCTGTTGGCATCAGAGATCCATGTTTTTCAGTCTATTTATCCAAGGGAAGAAGATGAATAGACTCTCTCTCAGTTTCCCCATCTCTATTTCTCCCTATCTCTATTTCTCAAAGAGTAGACTCTATCTCAAGAAACACTCACACCCTAAAATTAAAACTAACCTAAGAGAGCTAGAAGAAGCTCTAATACCATGTTAAAGTGAAGGATAGTGCTCTCCTAGTGCAACGTGGAATTAGCAAAAGATCAAGGGGGATCAAACCATAGAAGAAACTCCATGAGAGACATACAATAGGTGATACTCAATCTATTGCAATGTGTACTGTCAACAATACATGATAGGCCTCTTATATCGAGCGTGCCCTTAGAATAGTCAACACTTGTGGGATCCTCTGATCCACATCTCTCCTTGTGGATATCCTTGATCCATATCTCCACATCATCTAATCCACATCCTAGGGTGGCTACTTTAATACATTCCTATATCATACCTTAGCCTCTAATATGTGCACATGGCACCATATCTCAACAGGTTTATATATATATTCCTGGTCCTTTGGAATAAAAACATAGTGCATAGCTAGCCATTTTGTGTGCACTCCTCTCTCAATCATCGTATCAGAGCCGATGGCACTCACACTCCATCATGAGTGACAAGACCTTGCTTGCATCAACGCATCAAGCCCTCCTTGTGTGGGGCATTCTCTATCTCTTATGAGATTTGTGAGGTTCATTTCTTGTATGAGAAATTTTTCCATGAGAGGGAGTCCAAGACCTTCTTTTATCACATCAAGAAGCCCTCGTTCGCGTTCCTCCTTTCTTAGGTACATGTGCATTTTCTAAAGACAAGACCTTGAGCTAATTGAAGGGGAAGATGACTGCAACAGTCATGTACCTACATTCACAAAAAGAGAGACAACGACCGGCAACCCAAGGAAGCAGTTATTTGTAAAACGGCATGACCACGTTGATCGCCTATACAAGCAAAGATGGATAAGATAGCATGGCGGTTTACAACGATGACTCACACAAAAATGTACACATAAGCAATTGCTTAATAGCCAACTGACTACAATCTTACAGACAAGGCAGTAGACGAGAAGACAGACCTAGCCGACGAAGGATGCAAAATGACTGACTGAAGGCTCCTACATCTATGGACTATAGTCAATGCATCACAACAGGCAAGTGATAGACAAAAGGGAGGTAAGGTACAAGATAGTGAGCAATCTTATAATGCATAGACCACACGCACCAATGCCACACGAGAAAGCAAAGAAAGTTAACAAGCAAATAGCCTACAACAAGATACCAAAGCAAGTAGGAGCACTTCAAGCAACGATCCATGATGGTGGATACACAAGCAACACCTAACACCAATGGTTTCATAGCGCAGGATAGCCACAAGGGAGCATCAATACACACACAATGGAGGCCAAAAGATTCAATGATGTGAGACAAGCACACAACAACCTTGACACAACGCCACACATCTACAAGCAACAACTGGCAAGACTGCTCTACTACAACTATGAAGGTCTTCAACAACAGAAAGCTTCAACCATAGCCTCGGCGGATAGATGGGAAAGAGAGTAGAATCATCATCTCCATTGACAGAATCTCTAGAGATTCCAATGAATTTTATCTCCACTAGGGTTGGTCAAGACTATGACATGTGGCAATTTGGTTACCATAGCTTGGCTTGGTCACAATTTAAACATTTGGCATATTGCCACATCATCCTTATCTGCCACATCAGCTACTACCATGTGACATATGGATTTTATTTATTTTGTTTTATAGATTTTTTGCTTTTCTCACTTTCTTTGGTTTTGTTTCTCACTTTTTTTGGTAGGAGCTTATATATGTACATTGAATATGTATCCTTAAAATTTTGATAAATGGTAGGATTCAAGTAGTTAGTAGTTACATGCTCAATAACAAAAAGGCTACCTACCGTAAGTCTAGTTTAACATAAGGCCACAAGGCATGGACCTCAAGGGGTCATTGCACGTCGATCTAAGATCATCAGATGTCGACGAGCTCAACACAACCAACAACAAAAGTCACTCCCATAACTAGCAAGTTTGCTAAAAAAAAGCAGAAAAAATGTTGACCGAGATGGACTGACTATACACACTGAGGAGAAGAACAATTTATGTCTAGCACTTTCAATTTTAGTACAAAAAAAAAGGGAGCTTTTGGATGAAAGCAAATGATTACATGACCAGAAGAATAAAACATGTGTCATGAATTTAATCAAATTGTAAAAATTGAAAAGTATTTGATTTGAATATTAGTAATTTGCAAAGTCCAAGCAAGCCAACAGTAAATCCACACAGTGATCAGACAAAGTGCATCAATGCAATGTGATTTCCTTGCCCTAGGGTTTGAAAAGCTTAGCTTCAATTAGACATGATATTTAATTGATATATCCTTTCTCCTCCATTGCTTTTGCCACCATCGCACTCTTACTTGACGACACCTCTCCCATCACCTCTAGCCACCAAAACTTACATGACGACACTCTCCCATCACCCTTGACCATGACTTGCATGACAAAGAAGTAGCTCCCAAATGGGATGCCTTGCCCATGTTTGACTAGTTGCGCAAAGGCATCCTCAAGAGCATCGCAAACAATGGTGACATTATTCAAGAGGAGGCAAACATTGGCTTTGTTAAGAGACAACACTTGATCAAAAATATTGTTTTGGTCATAGTGGAAGACAATGAACGTCTGCCTCTAAAGCTAAGAGATAGTGAGCTCTTCTCTCACACCCTCACATTAGATTGTAGTCATTATCTTGGTCATGCATCAAGGACATCAGTCTTAGCTTATGAACAAAACAAATTGAGCTAGAATTGATTTCCTAGCTTCCTATAGAATCGTTCTGAGGCTGAGGTATGATCTATGAGGGAAATAGAACACTTCCAATGCTATACAACAATCTTTTACCCACCATGGGGGATGTTGAATTGTTTAGTAGTTTGGTAGAGGCTTTTTGGCGATATGGGTGGCTGTCGTTTGAGCATCGATGATGCTTTTTGGTTTGTTGTAGTCTGAGTAGGGTAGCTAATTGTAAGTTAAAATTCGAGCTAAAGCGCCAAAAATCATACTTGAATTTCTACAAATTTTGGCTTTTCTTAAGCTCAGTGCATATTGCCTTCAGTGATGTAGAGATAGTGGCAAAGATAAAAGATGCAGATACGGAGGTTTGCATCCATGCACTTTGTATCTCATCACCATGAGTACTACTTTAGAAATATTGAGAAAGAGCAAAGGTGCTATAATGGCATGCACTAAAATGAATCTTTGTTTGGAGGCAAATTCAAACTATGATTTGAGAGAAGGAAGCAAAAATAGTACTCATTTTGTTTGGAGGTGAATTCTCATGTTTTTTTAAACAAGTCCATCGAGTTGTACCCCCAAAATTTAGGCTTGCTGCTGCGAAAATGAAAGAATAGAAAGTTTGAATTCCTTAGCAAGCTAGGAAGTCGATCTCTCCTCTCCTCTTTATAGCACTCTAGCGAAGTCGTATAAGTAATTCTCTTGTAGTTTCCTAGTTTGGTGGCTTCACCACCATGAGGCAAGCCCACCTACATGAAAGTTGGTGCTAATGGGAATTTTATGTGCAAGGCTCCTATGCAAGAGGAAAGTTGGCACTAGTAGGAATTTTATGTATAGGAATTAGTTGACCTTATCTCAACTAGAGTTTGAGATTCCTATGCATGTCCAGAAGGTTCGAAACTCTCTTGGGCTATGTTCAAAGTCCAAATATTGCATCACTCTAGTTTCCAAAATTCTGGTTGAATGAATAGTGAATCTTCTTTAGGTGCCATGACCTTACTTATGACAAGCATGGAGCATTAACCTTCTTGTGCTCATTTATCCAAATGTGTTTTTCACAGTGGCATAGCATTCAAGAGGGTTCATGGGATCGACCTATGGAACTTCATAAACCAGGACCGTTGCTTCAACTAGCTTTTCAACAAAACCATGGTGCATGCTAGTTGAAGAAAATACTAGATTTCACAACATTGACACACTTGTGGACATGGGTGGACAGATTGAAACTACCATCACTTGGATAAGGATGCAGTATCCATCCAAACCCTCATGCTAGCTGTACAAGTTCTTTGAGTTGGTAGTTAATCAATTTGCTTTGGTTTCATGGGTTCTTACTCTCTGTGCCAGGTTTGATGCTTCTTGTTTATGATGCTACCTTGAGTATATTCCTACTAGGATAAGTAGTTTCAAGAATTTCTTGTGTGTGACAAACTCCGTAAAGGTTTCTTCCACATGCAATGATCGTGACCCAATGGGCATAAATCCTTGTTAGACAAAAACTTAGCTGAATGTTATTTGAATTTATTGCTACCAGCTCCTTTGTTTTGATTGTGGTAAAACAAAGAAGAATTTGAAGGTTTGGTTGGTTCCAAAGTCGTGTTGTGCTCCTGTGTTACACTTCATTAATTTAAGGAGCTGCAATGGAGATTGTTGTTATTTGTTTTGATGGAGACTGTGAGTGCTTACATGTGCATTGTTTATCTAATGTGATTGGTGAATGTTGATAGATTTTACATTTATTTCACGTGTTCTATTTGCCATGCAGGTGTCCAGTCAAATACAACCATTATCAAGAAAGGAAGTGCACGAGCAACTCATTAAAGGTAATTATTGCATCTAAACTACATAAAGCATAACAAAAAACATAATTGAAAGTTGAGTTGAAAACATTATCAAGAAAGGCAGTGCACGAGCACCTCATCAAAGGTAAACTTTTCGCATCTAAACTACATAAAGCATAACTGAAAGCTGAGCTAAAAGCAGAACTAGAAACGAAAGCTAACGAGAGAGGGGTATGCTCTCTCATATTATAAAATAACCGAAGAGGAAGTGTGCCCCCTCTTCCATACGTGACACCGATTTTATTTATTTTGTTTTACAACTTTTTTACCTTTCTCACTTTCTTAATTTTTAGACTTTTATTACTTTGGTTTTTTTTGAGAGGGTGGGAGCTTCTATTCATAAACTGAATATGTACATAGTTCCATTTTTACAACACATTCCTATAAACGCATGATTTTTCCTAACCAATCCTCTATTTTTTATGCATGATCTTGATGGTGCAAGCACGAGGGAATCAAAAGAAACAACCATGGTAAATGCAAAATCGACGGACAATAACACAAACAATTTGTCATTGTAGTCCATCTCATCATATGTTAAAGGTGGCAATGATGATTACTTCCATATTATCGAAAAGAGAACTCATAAGCTCATGCTCATCTATTTGGTGGGCTTTAGGTTTCAAAAATTACTAATCTTGGTCCATTATAAATATTACAAGCACTACCCCTAATATTTATAGGGAGGATCAGCTTCGATGAACGTGATGTCACATTTCGTCTCAAATTTCCTACTTTTTTTTCACCTCCTTTTTAAAAATGCTAAAATTACATTATCTTTCAAATAAGTGATTATGTGCAATATAAAACCATACGTATTCCATAATAGAGAAAGGATATAAAAGATTGATTGTGACCATTAGTGCAGCAACAAGGGCAAACTTCAGACAAAATTTGAATACAATATAGGGAGGGCTGGTCATGCGTTCCTAGTTTCTTTAAGGGCTAAAATGTGTGGGTGTGTGCATGCCAGTCCCAAGTTCAACCCACAAGGACGATGCATGGCTTTATCTTAGGTCACTTCATATGGGGGAGCTATTGGCACTTTCAATTTTTGTACAACACTCCCAAGAAATGATTTTTAAAAGGGCGTTGAGCTATTAATGGTGTTTACACACTGAGCATCGCCTAAGCTAACAAAGGGGCATTCATGTGGTCAGGCACAATAGGTCGTGAAAAAAATGGGTGCCCAACGTCTTGGGTAGGCACAGCTACCCATCCGCCCATCCTTTGACAATAGAAATTGAAATCGTGCCATCCAATCAAAAAACTCTCAGCTTATATCATGTAGGCGTTTTCAAGTTCTTGTCATAAATGGAGCACTTTTTCATCTAACATGTCCTGGTTGGTATGTAATCCACATGCTACCCATGCCCACCCACACTTGGGCGGGCATGTCACAGTGTGTATCTACCCTAAAAGGCAACTTTTGTCCATGAATGGCAGTTTAAAATAGGATTGCTTGGGTTAAAATGTAGAAGTGCAGGGTGAGCAATGTTAAGTGCAAGCAGGAGACTCAAAATGTCGGCAAAGGATTAAAGTGAACGGTCATAATTGTATTTCTATGAAATGGTTTGTGGTATGGTGTAGTTTCTTTGCCATATTTGGGAAAATCTGAAGCATCCAAACTTTTCTATCCTCCAAAATTCCATCCAAATGTGATAGCCACTGGCTTGAACTGGCATGCAAGGGGATGGCAACGTTGACGCTGTCTTTCACCATCTTGTAAAGAGGCTTTGCAATGCCGCTAGCTAGTGTATGGGAGGCAACCTCTAAGAGGGCCTCCCTGCGCTCATGCTAGAGATCCTAAGCCAGCATTTTGAAAAGCACGTCCCCATGAAGCTGTGATTGTAGCATTTTGAAAAGCACGTCCCCATGAAGCTTGTGATTGTAGCTGGTGGTTGTTTTAGCCAATCGGAAAAAAGCTCGAAGTCTGTGCACCAATCGCAGGGCTTGGGCAATGGAATGCTGGGCTAAAAATCCACAAAGCCAGGCCAGCGGTCCAATGCCAGGGAAAATGCTCGGTGTAGAATGTGTTGAGCCATGGATGCAAATCCTCCATGCTATGGGGCTAGACCAGTTCCACGGGCATGCACGTTGGAGGCCCTCTAAGAGAATGTGTGCGTCGAGGCGGGTGCAATGTAGGTGCTTACACACCTCCACCGGTTCACACAAGTGCCTTTATCTGTCTATGTGTGTCTGTGCCTATGCCTCTGTCTGAGGGTATGAATGCATGGTGGGAAAACAGGCCGAAGAATCTCCACGCACCACACCACACCACAACCCTAATTCTGTAAGCGTCGCAGGAAACCCTAACCCTAATTCATCTCACCATCTTCTTCTTCTACTTCTTCTCCTCAATCATTTTTTATCATCGCCATCGCCATCGCCATCGCCATGGATACCCCCGTCAAGCTCGCCATAGTCGTCAAAGTCATCGGTCGCACTGGCTCCCGTGGTCAGGTGACCCAGGTCCGTGTCAAGTTCTTGGATGACCAGAATCGCCTCATCATGCGTAACGTTAAAGGCCCCGTCCGCGAAGGCGACATCCTCACCTTGCTCGAATCTGAACGAGAGGCTCGGCGCCTCAGATGACGCGCATCTGCTCGCAAATGGTTCGTTTCTCCAACGAATGCCATGTTGCTTGCGCCATGTCTTCTGTTATCAGCCTCAGCGTTTCCCATTTGTTGGATTTGGCTTGCGTCGTGCCCAAGCCTTTGGTAGTTCTCACTGGATAGAAGCCCAGCTTGTGTTAGAACCGATGGCTCTTTTTGATGCGTATCGGAATCTATTATACGTGGAACCCAAGCGTACCGTATCTTCAAAATATACATTCTCTTTTTCCCGGTGAGTAGTACTTTTGCCAGACGGGGGTGATTTACTGTGATATTCTATTTCCGTCCAGTTGATATTGTTTGAAGCTTTAATGACGAATAATCGTGGCCGATGCTCGCTTAAGTGTACTTGAGATGAGGCTAGAACAAATGTCGTTTTAAAGACATTGTGAAAATTGTGAGCTTCAGAATAGAGTCAAGATAAGTGACGCCTAAGGCTACCTACAGTCATTTTACTTCGATGCTTGCAGTTATTTTCCCTTTTCGATGGCACAATGATACTGTAGCTTTTTGTAAAGTGCCTAATGTATTCTTTTTTACCTTATAGATGCCGAGCGCGGCTATTATATTACCGATCGTTATGCCGGACGCCCGGTTGCCGGGAACTACTAAATTGTACCCCTTTTCTATGGCACTATATGTACTGCAAGATGTAGTCGGTGTGATTTTTTGTGAAGTGCCTAATGTATTCTTTTGGCCCACATAGATGCCAAGTGCGGCTATTATATTGCCGATTATGTATGGTACGCTTATTTTCACAGCATTAGAAACGGTGGAAGTGATGAGACTTATGTTGACCTTCTGAATAACCAATGTGGTCATCAAGAGGCTGTTTCTGATCCACCTACCCCTATGTTTCGCGCTTGCAACACAAGATGTGACTGTTAAAGTCACAGGTGGTTTATTTTTTACCTCCATGTTTTGTTTGAATTGAAAGAGCCTGGTTTTACCGTGTTTGGATGTGTAATGATGCCTGTTTTTTCACACATGGGCCTTGATGAAGGTAGCTGATACGTCATAGTAGCTAGTCGCCTACATGAGGTTACAATCTGCATTTCCTGATTTTCATTCAAGCAATCAGTCAAGGTTCCATGCGCGTATATATATTTTCAACCAATCAGAAATATTTTAGTTGAACTAAGTATTAAAATCTGTATGAAAGATTGTTAGCTTGTTACAGTGTTTTTTTTATAACAACTGATCGTTAGCTTGTTACAGTGAGTGTTTTGATGAAGGTAGCTGATACGTCATAGTAGCTAGTCGCCTACATGAGGTTACAATCTGCATTTTAAGCAATGAGTCCAGGCTCCATGGGCGTATATGTATTTTCAACCGATCAGAAATATATTAGTAGAAGTAAGTATTAAAATCTGTATGAAAGATTGTTAGCTTGTTACAGTGAGTGTTTTTTATAACAACTGATCGTTACCATTGCTTATTATTTGGAGAGGCTATCCCCAAATGGTTGCTCGTTGAGGCTTTGTTGAGGCAACGCACAATAAAACAACTGAATACTAGAATTCAAAATCAGCTGTACTCTTCTCTGTAAAGCTTGCAAGAGCTTGTCCTTCCATCTGTCAAATTCCAAATGGTTGCTCGTTGAGGCTTTGTTGAGGCAACGCACAATAAAACAACTGAATACTAGAATTCAAAATCAGCTGTACTCTTCTCTGTAAAGCTTGCAAGAGCTTGTCCTTCCATCTGTCAAATTTTGATGACATGGATTTGTAGTTTTTGGTGGTTTTCTTAGTTTGTCCTATGTACCCATTGTGCAGGTAATGGTTGAGTTTGATTTGCTTTGTAGTGTATTTGTGATAAAGACATCCATTCTTCCTTGTAATTTTGGTTTGACATGCTGAAGCACATGCAATTGTATAGACCACGTCTGCTGGTAAGTGTGGTTTGCTTGTTAAGGGAATGGCTTTTGATACATTTTCCTCCTATGAGCATTCTTCTGCAATTTGCAATGCAGCAGGGCTTGCAACCAGGTCCATCCTCATGAGTGCCATCTTGTATTTGTTTATTCTGGATGATGACCCAACTACTTGACAGTCTTCTCATCTGAGGAGAGTTTGTAATGAGCTATGCTCTCCACTATGGACAATGTTGTATATATATAGGATTTCAATAGTTATTGATCCTTTCTAATCAGAACGGATACTTCGCTTCAGCTTTGAAGCCTTGCTGGTAGCAAGTCACAGCTCTGATGCCTGCAGTTATTTTCTCTTTTCGATGGGACTTTGATACATACATTTTTTGTAAGGTGCCTAATGTATTTTTTTTGCTCACATAGATGCCAAGTGCGACCATTTTAATGGTGATCATGCTTGCCACATGCCTGGTTACTGGGACTCTTAAGAAGTTTGCTGTCGTGAATTCAACATACCTCTTTTTTCATAGCTTTCTTATCTGTGGCACTGTATGTGCTGCAAAATGGAGTGGTTTGGAAAGAAACGGCGAAGTCATGAGACATAGCTTGATCTTCTGAATAACAAATGTGATCTCTGTTTCTGATCAACCTACCCCTGTAGATAATCTGGTTTGTGTTATTTTGCATGGAATTTTGTTCTGCATTTGTTTTGAGAGGTTTCTCTGTTTGAGATTTACTATATGGTGGCTGTTGTACTCGTTAAAACGAAGTCTTACGTCACAGATCTGTAACACAAGATGGAGAACAGTCTATTTTTTGAGGCCTCACTGTAGTCCATGACAGTTTCTTGAAAGTGCTTTGTTATACTGTGATTGGAGAGTATCAGCAGAGGCCTCAATGTAGTACTCGACAGTTTCTTGAAAGTGCTTTGTTTTACTGTGACTGGAGTACTGAAACGACATAGTAGCTAATCACAGATGTAGTATAAGCTAAAGAATTGGTAGTAGCATATATAGTCTCTCTTGGGAAGAGTGCTGATCCTCATGCTGGCAATTGGGCTAGCACCGGTGGGAATCTGGTCATGGCTGAACTGTCGTTTGACACGGGGGGTTGCAGGGCAGCTCCACAGGTAAATGTGTTCTCTCGTATCCTTTAAATTTATTACATTCAAGTGTGTGTTTGGACCACTTTTCTACATGCCAACCAGAGAATACATGTATCTTAATAAGCAGTTGGAGCATCTACTCTCAAGACACCAGGGATGGAAATCCATCTTGCATGGTGTTTTTCATTGCCCTATGTGGAGTATTGCTGTTATCTTTTACTTATCTTTCATGTCATTTTCAACTGTGTTATGTGGAGTACTTATCTCAACTTATGCACTATGTGTGGAGTGTTGAAGTTGACTACATGGGCAATGTGAATATTTAAGGAAAGTTCAATGTAACAATTGTATATCCTAAAAAATTAATTTTAACTACTTTGCTCTTCGCTCCTCACTCCTTGGAGTATGTACCTTAATTTCTTCCCAATGTTAAGATTTATAAAGTTGACGACAATGGCAATGGGAATACCTAAGGAAAGTCCAATGTAGCAATGGCGTATTTTAAAGAATTAGTTTCAACTACGTGGCCTCCAATCCTCGCTCCCTTGTTACTTAAGATGAAAGGCATTATCCCTATGAGACCTTGTACTAGAATTTGATAGACAAGAAAAACTTCCAAAGATAAATAATTGCTAATGAATATTTGGTCATGAAGAGTAGAAGTAGAGTTGGAAAATTCAGAAGAGCTCTATGGTTTTGGCTAGGGATGTAAAGTGTGGGACTTTGTATCCCTTACATGTATAGGGGTGTTTAATCATGTTGTAATAATTGAGTTTCAAGTACTTCTTTGTAGCATTGCAAGTTGGAGTACATGAGTTAGAATGAAATGAAACTTTTATGCCGGTTAGATTAAGTACCGCATTTAAGTTTTTATGATTTTGAATTGTGTGAGCATCGTTTCTATTGAGACCTATGTACTCCCATGCTACACGATCATTAGGCGAAAGTGAATACTATGTGATATTCATTGATGATGTAACTAGGGAAGTATGAACTTATGCTATAGCTCAAAAGAGTGATGTGTTTGAGGTATTTTAAAAATGGTTGGCTTTGGTTGAAAATTAGGAAGGTAGAACGTCGAAATGTTTATGGATTGATAATGATGGAGAGTATCTCTCATGACTCTAAGCATTTTTGTGATACACGCGGGATCAAGAGGGAGCTCAAGTCTCCTCGTACTCCAGAGCATAATCTAGTTTGTAGAAGAGATAAATCGCATCATTCAAAAAAGGTTGTAATGTATGCTTTCCAATGCAAGTCTTTTTTATGGTTTTGGGGTTGAGGCAATGAAAATTGCAATGAATGTGATTAATAGATCAACTAACAAGAGTTTGGATGGTGGTATTTTTGAAGAAGTATGGAGTGGCAAAAAGCTCATTTGTGTATATTTGGGTGTGAGACATATGCACATGTGTCAAAAGAGCTTCGGAACAAGTTAGATCCTAAGACTAGGGAATGCATCTTTTTGGATTATGATGAAAGTAGAGAGATGGGCTATCGTCTTTAGGCTCTAGAAGCAAAGAAAGTAATATGAAGCCATGATGTGGTCTTCAATGAGAAGAAGATGCATAAGACACCCATGAAGGATGTGAAATGAGGAGAATCATTTTTCAGGATGTGATTCCACTCGCATATGTTGATAGACAGCAAGCTATCCATGCATCGAATGTGCAAGAAATGGTGCCACCAGGTACTCCCACAAGTACACAATCAAGGAGAGACAATGGATCATCTATTGGTGGTAGTGATGAGCCGAATGTGGCTGATATGCATGCGGGATAGAAGCTGAAATATCCTTGAGAATAACATTTAGAGTGTCTAGATCGCCTGAGAGATTCGTTCTAAGGGTAGACTATGTGATACTCTTACTGATTGTAGGAAGCTTTCTTGCTATAGAGAGGCTATGATGCGCGAGGATCAGTGCAAGTGGGAGTATATGCTATGTAATCAGAGATGAGTTCACTCGTAAAGAATAAGCCTTGGGACTTGGTTTCTTTGTCACATGGAAAGAAAGCATTGCCATGTAAATGGGTTTACAAGATGGTCACAAATGAGGATGTGTCTAAGTACAAGGTCCGTTTGGTTGCTAAAGGGTTCAAGTAAGAGAAGGGTGTGGACTTTGATGAGATATTCTCTCAAGTTGTGAAGATCACACTTAGATGTGTACTTGGACTTGTGGCAATAGAGGATATGAAGCTTATGCAGATGGATGTTAAGACAGCTTTTTTGTATGGGGATTTGCATGAGGAAATTTACATGTTACAGTCGGAAGGCTTTAAAGAAAAGAGTAAAGAGCATTTGGTTTGCAAGCTGAAAAAGAGTCTATGATCTTAAGCAAGCGCCTAGAGAATGGTATCACAAGTTTGATGCTTTCACTCGATGCGAGGGTTTCAGAAGAAGCGAGATTGATCACTGTCTCTACACTAAAAGAGCTAAGGATAATAGCTTGATACTCTTGGTACTTTATGTGGATGACATGTTATTGGCTAGCAAGAACACTTATGAGCTTGATGCATTGAAGGCCAAGTTGCAGGAGGCCTTTGACATGAAGGATTTGGGACCTGCAGGTCATATTCTTGATATGCACATCACGCATGATCGATGTAGGAAATTGCTTTGGCTTTCATAGAAGAAGTATGTTACAAAAGTGTTGTAACGTTGCAATATGAAGGGGGAAAGGTAATAAGTACTTCATTGTCTCCATATGTGAAACTGAGTCAAGCAGATAGTCCCAAATCAGATGAGGAGAGTGTCATGATGGTCAAAAGGTTGCTTATGCATCAGCGGTTGGGAGTCTTATGTATGCTATGATAGCTACTAGATCGAACATTGCATTTGAAGTGGGAGGAGTTAGCCGGATCTAGGAAAGAGGCATTGGGAGGTAGTTAAGTGCATCATGAGATACATGAAGGACACCAAGGAGGTGTGTATTTGCTTTGGCAGACGAGAGATGTATGTATTTGGGTACACAGATTCAGATTATGCAGGGCATGTGGATAGCTGGAGATCCACTTTTGGTTATGTGTTCACCTTTGTAGGTGGTGCAATGTCGTGGATGTATCGCGCACAAGAGTGTTGCTTTGTCTATCACAAAGGTTGAGTATGTTGCAATCACAAAGGGTTGCAAGGAGATTATATGGCTTGATTGACCAGTGGGAGATTTGGGGATTCATACAAGTGTACCGACATTGCATAGTGATTCCATGAGTGCTATTCAGCTAGCACGAAATTTGGTCTTTGATGCAAAGATCAAACACATTGAGGTTAGGTACGATTTTATCAGGAAGATACTTGAGGATAAGCGCATAGAGCTTGTCAAGGTACTTACCAACGATAACCTTGTAGATATGCTGATGAAGAGTCTACCTAGTCAGCGGTCTGAGTATTCTCGTGTATTGATGGACATTGGATAGTATGCTCATTGGTTGTTCTTCCTTAAAGGCACATTGGCCTTTAAGTGGAAGGATATGGGGGTTAAAGGCCACTGTACCTTAACCTCGGTTATTTACAATACTCAAACATATATATATATGGATGACATAGAAGATTAGCGTGTTTTGGACCCACCAAAACTTGTGTGACTCTCTCTTCTGGCTGTCTCTCTTTCTCTCACCTTCTTCCACTCCACTTTCGTTGTTGAGATCTCACGCACAGAATCAAGAGATGATGCTGAATGGGGAAAAGCCCAAATAGGTCCAAAAAGATTCCAAAGTCCTGCAACAGTCAAACAACACAGTAGATAGGGATCAGAAGGACTACTAGTTCCAAAAGAAAGACGTCGAAGCTTTTGGTCAAAAGAAGGAGATGACTTCAGATGAGAAGGCTAAAGCAAGCATTACGAGAGGCTATCTACAACCCGACGAGCAGAAGCGATACCACTAAGAACAGCGTTGCTTTCATTGCCACATCACTAGGCACGACAAGAAGGATTGTCAAGAAGGTTGCAAAATCGCCTATTTCGTCTGTTGCCAATGTATTGACTCTTCCAGTCTTGCCTCCATCCTCAGGTATGAATGTCGTCTTCCTTGCTTTGAACACCGTTCCCATGGTGGTCTTTCAAGGTAAGAAGGAGGGCGATTTCTCAGATCAAAAGAAGGTGCTTATTCGAGCGTACGGCATAGCTAACGGGCATCAGTTTATTATCCTGTTCGATATGGGGAGTTGAGAAGATGGCATCTTCTCTTAGCTTGCCAAGATAGTGGGGTGCACCTTGGTTTCTCATGAGCTTGTAGTGGATGGGTTTACACCTGGCTTACGCATACACATCACGCATAAGGTCGTTCATTTCACTTTTTTTGTTCAGAAGGCTAGATTTACGCGGGATTTTATTCTGACTCCTTTAAGGGGGTGCGACATGATCCTCAAGATTCAGTGGTTCCAGTGTTTACACATCGAGAGCTACCTAAGCTAACAAAGGGGCATCCAAGTGATCAAAGCATAATAGGTCATGAAAAAAATAGGGTGTCCATCATCTTGGGTACGCACACCTTCCTATCCACTAGCATCCGTCCATCCTCTGTCAATAGGAATCGAACACGTGCCATCCAATCAAAAATCTCTCAGCTTATATCACATAGGCATTTTCACACTTTCCCTAGGCCCCATAAAGGTAGCCCTAGTCCCCATAAATGCCAGTCCTAGGGAGGGGTGCAGGGTAGCTTACGTAGCTTGTGCCTAACTGTCCCTGGACAAGGGCTCACAAACAGGTCACAGCATACGACAAAATCTCCTATTAGAGAACTATTATGCACTTGATGTAGCTAACGATGCTTGAGTTTTGGCGGTGCAGCTTTTCACGGACTCCATAATCTCTACCATTGATTCGGTGGTTTTGTTGGCTTCAAGAGATGGAGACACCATCCGGGTGAGGAGTGAGGTAAACCGTCATCCAAATGCCGCTTCATAAGGTGTGTGATCGATACTTGAAGAATAGGTATCGTTCAGAATGGCTTGCACAAGTGTAAGAAACTGCTCCCACTTTCCCTGAGCATCATGATAATATGATTTCAAAATATCAAATGCCATACCATTATACTTTTCCGTCTTGTCGTTCGATTGCGGATGGAAAGTTCTGGACATCTGCAGCTTAGTACCAAAATTATCAAACAAGGCTTGCCAAAACTTAGATGTAAACTTGGAGTCCCTGTCGGATGTGATGGTCTTTGGCAACCCTCCAATGGGATACTAATACTTGATAAACAAATGAGCTACATCTTTAGCACTGGCCATTTGTTTGCAGGGAATAAGCATACAATATTTACTAAAGCGACAAACAAAAGTAAGACATACGCGTATCTACGAATGTTAGAAGTGGCCCCACAAAATCCATACCTATGTCTTGAAAAGGACCGTCGGGGATAGTAATGGCATAAGTAAGCCTATCGCTTTCTTGTGGGAAGCCTTGACCTTTTGGCATATCTGATAATTCTGAACATAGCTGTATCCGTCCATTCGCATCGTTGGCCAATAGAAATAGTGCTCTAACTTCTCCAAAGTCCCGTTGATACCTCTGTGACCACCGGTAAGGGCGTCATGCTTTCAATGCTATAGAGAAGTGTCGTTCATCCTGAATCCAATGAAGTGTCGAGAGTGGCCACCTTCTGGGGCATGTGGTCAGAACTGAAGGAATAGTAGTGGACTTGGATAAAGTGACCGCAATCATGTAGGCGCCATCACCAGCTAACTTGAAAGAATGCCTGCAGTTTTTGGGACAGACACAATGGCAAGGTCGTCACCTCTGATTCTTGGCTCACATGGCCATACCCCTGAATGCTTTGGAGCATGTGGAGCCCCAAACGTTTGTATGGTCTGCAAAATGCAAAAAGGCATATTAGTAGTTGAAGGTGCAACTTTCCAAAGCACCTATCCCGATCCCTCAAGATTGGGAGAAGACTTTCCATGTGTTGGTAGATGCCTTAGATCGAGCGATTGGAAGTGTTCTAATGCAGCAGGATGAGGCAGGGTGGTTTTGACCAGTCTATTATGCAAGTCACAAACTATCACTGGCAGAGCGAAATTACTCAATGATAGAATGTGAAGGTTTGGGGATGGTTTTCTCCAGTTGTACCCACATTTCCCTTGGTACAAAGAATTGAGAATTTGGTTAAAATATGCTACTCTTACTTTTGCAAGAGTTAAAAAAGAAACAATCAATTTTGAGTTATTGCAAAAGTCATGGGTACAAAAGGAAGAAGAATTTTGAAGAACGTGGATAGTAGATGGATTCCTTTGGTTCAACCAGTGAAGAGAATATGGGATGAATACAAAACTTTTGTCTATTTAATGCATATGGAGGAAAAAGAAGGGTTGAAAAGGCAGACATTTTGTATCACAAATTGACGAACATAGATTTGATGTTGGGATTCTATGGAATTATTCCACTTTTAGGGAAAATGAATATGTTGACTAAAATGTCTCGATCAAAGGATATTCATATCAACGAATAAGTCAAAGTAATAAAACTCATTAATTTGAGTACAAAGCAACATATGATGAAAATTCAAGCTGTAGTTTTCAGGATATAAAATTGTTCAAAGATTGAAAAAGTTTAATAGACTTGGATGGGGATTCCTCTCTTTTACATGTGATGAATAAGAATATGTTTGACTTCATGCAAATAATCCGATTTTTAGGTTGAAAAGATAAAACAAAAGGCACAAAAGACTACAATATGTAAAGAAAGAGGCTTTTTAAAGGAAAGTACAAGCAGTGAAAAATGCCATAGGAAAGTTTTAAGTGTAGTGGTAGGTTCCCATGAAATGGACCCTTCTGGCTCCTTTGGTTGTGAAATCCCTTCCTTGGCTGAGGAATGTTAGGGAGGTTCCTACCGGCTCACTTGGAATTGACTGTTGCAAGCCACCCATTTGTCCTCTAGCTCCATCGTGATTAGGTGGCTCTTTGTGAGGCAAGTCACTGGGATGTTCTTCAGACACATGGAGGAGAGGGACGAGTTGTTGGAGTTGCTAGTACTTCTCCAGCTATGCTTGGAGCTACACATTCTCCTCCCATAGTGTTTGCCCCTATGCTACTTCATGAATCGTCCCTCAGGCGTGCATTCTCCTATTCTAGCACCTCGACTCTGTTGTGGTCCACTTGTTGCTACTTGCTTGCTGCTGCAACTTGTTGCTATAGCTTCTGTATGGCTCACTACATGTTCACATTTTTGGTAGAAATGGACACCACAATGCCCTAAGCCTTGTTCATTAGGTCCTTTTGGCATTCGAGCTCACACTACAAGTTGCTATGATCAGTCTTTAATTCTGTATGTGCATACTATAGCTAAGCATGAGCATGGACTAGGCCGTCATGAATCATTTGCTGGCTTTCTTACTGCTCTTTTAGGTACATACATTCTACAGCAAGGTCACCTTCTTCCTTACACAGATTGACTGTTTGTTCCTTAAAACATTTGGTCACCTCCTCCCAGTATCTCACCTGTAAGAATAGGTTATGATCCAGAACCTATGGGGGGATCCAATGGTTGGCCAAATAGTTCAAGGATTGTGCCACGTAGACCATGTTCTCTCTCAGCACCTGCCACTAACTTTCTATGATATTGCAATCATGATGCTCATCTTTAGTCAGTAGCGGGTCAAAAGGAAAGGCCTATATGGGTCCAAGGCTCTGGAGGGGA
This sequence comes from Dipteris shenzhenensis, assembly GCF_047967505.1. Lineage (NCBI taxonomy): Eukaryota > Viridiplantae > Streptophyta > Polypodiopsida > Gleicheniales > Dipteridaceae > Dipteris > Dipteris shenzhenensis. The sequence continues at coordinate 2,201,257 of NC_141612.1, forward strand.
GGAGGGAGTGGAGGTAAGGTAAGAGGACTGACTGCTGAGATAGTTCCTTGTTGCTCGGCTCTGCGCAAGGGCTTGGCCTCTTTTGGTGGTTCCTGATCCACCATGTCCTTGCTGTCATTTTACTTTGCATTGGCAGTTCCTTGTTGGTTGTTCCCCTCCACTTGCTCCCACTCGTTGGGGTAGACCTTCTCACTATTCTGCCCGTCATCATTTTGCTTGGAGGTGCCCTCATCATTGTTCCACTCCGACTTCTTGTCATCCTGTTGTTCACCCACACTTGGCTATCCTATTGCTCTTGCTCCAAGCCTTTGTCCTACTTTTACTCATCTCGTGCCCCTTTTCCCTATTTGTCATGCTATTCTCCAACCTGCTCCTCTTCACCTTTCTCCTCCTTGTCCTGTTCCTCTTGGTCACCTTCCCTCTGCTCATCCCGTTTCTGTTGGTCACCTTCTTCCTTCTGCTCATCCTATTCTTCCTCCTTGTTAAGTCCTGCTCTAGAGGTCCCTACCCCTCTTGATGGTAGAGCACCCAGCCACGACACTTGCCTGAACATTAACCTATGATGGAGCATACATAGGTGGGGACCGAGCTTGCAATGGGTTTGTCCCTTGTTGATAGCTTGGAGATGATTCTCAAAAGCCTTTTCAAAACCAGTCCACATGGAGTTGGTCGTCTACCATCATGATAACTTGGGAAACATATTTCCCGGACACATACCCGACACTCTTGTTGAGTTCGATGAACTCGGGAAAAAATCTACAGGTCATCTTTAGGCCTTCATCCTTCTAATTGTTGATGAGATAACCCTGTGAAGATGAGTAATACTTGCCTCAAAGAATGCATTATAGTGTTTAACATCTACCATCTTCTTGGGGTCGGACTACTGCTTCATCCAAAATTCCTTTCATAGGAGCTTAGAGGAAATATGGACGTGGGTGTCATTGATGACGAGGTTGTGGTTGTCCTCGTCATATGAATCTAAAATTTCTTCGACCCACTACTCCTCATAGACATCCTTCCATGGTAGTTGAGCAAATTTTAGGATCTGATTTGATGCAAGAATGTGGTGAGGACATCATTTAAAAAGTCTTTAATGGGGCGTCGAGGAGAAATGCAAGAGTTGTGCTTCCGCTTTTGGAAAGCTTTATGATCTGCCATCATGACGACGATGATGAGGCTAAACACAGAGACAGAAGGCTATGAGGAGAGATGTAGGCAAGGAAGATTGGCTTGATGAAGATAGAAAGTTGAAAGGCATGAATAGAGGTGTAAGAAAAAAAGCACAGGAGAGCTTAAAGAGCTAGCTATTGGAGATGATGAAGATGATAACAATTGCGTATACTGAATTTGTAAATGGTTTTGATTAATGGAATTTTGGATCAATTGTAGTCATTTAGAATCTGTGACTATAGTGCATGTCAAATCAATAGCTGCATGGACACCCCTTACTTTAGCAAGATATCTCAGCATTAGTAAGCCCTTGATGTTAATCATCCCATGGGGCGGCCCACGATGCATTTGGTCTACAACAATTAAATAACTAGCTGGCATGCTAGCTTGTGAAAAATTCACCAAGGCATTGCTAACCGAGTTATTTACTTCCAAGTTTCCTATTTGTAAAGAACTCGATGCTTGGTATGGCTTGATTTTGCTTCCATTATATGACTCAAAAAACACATTACCTTCCAAGTCTATGAGTTGCACTGTTCCATTGTCATAAACTTCCACCAACTGGTAAGGCCCCAACTTAGCAGTAGTAATGTGAGCATACCCTTCTTTAAATGCTTGGGAACAATATGTCAATCATGCCAGGCTTTCCTTCTGTGCTATATCACCATCTGTGGCAGCTCGGAGATGTATCTCATCCAGGTGGCTTAGCTGATCCAATCATCCCTAAGTGATTCTCTATAGCAAAGGGATTGCTTCTAGCTCACCTAAGTGATTCTCTATAGCAAAGGGAAGGCTCCGAACCACAAATTCTAATGGAACAACTGCTTCCAAGCCAAAATCCATAAAAAGATGTGAGGTTCATAGTTACCTTGTAAGCCATTTTGTAAGCCCACAAAGTAGATTATAAATTGATGTCCCATTCACCTTTAGTAGATTGTATTGTCTTTGTGACGATAAGCCTCAAAGTCTTGTTAGTTGATTTGGCTTCACCATTACAACGAGCATAATAAGTAGTGGAAACTATACGGATGATTTTGAATTCCTTCTTAAGTACTTGATCATTGACAAGCTGGAGAGGACATCCATACCAACATTGCATAGATTTAGCTATACTCTAAGCCGAGTTATTCCAGAGTGCCTTAACTTCTTTGCAGTTTGCAGCATAGTTAGTGGCAACGATTATATACTTTTTTCGAGTGAACTTTGTGGGTTTAAAGGGACCAACAAAATCCAAACCCCAATGTTGAAAGGCTTCCCAAGTCTTGGTGGGTTGCAAAGGCATATATTGTTTAACGAATACCCATCTAGTGCATTGGCACACATCACACTACGTACATCTATTTTGAGCATCTTTGAACAATGTCTCCCACCATAAACCTACTTGTAAGGCTTTTCGAGCAATTACCTTGCCTTGAAAGTGCCCTCTTGACAAACCCGAGTGAGCCTCCTACAACACCACTGCACATTCATGAGGTAGCACCCATTGGCAAAGAATCTGTCAGTAGAGCTGTCCACCAATCACTTGATATTTCCAAGCCTTAAGAGCTAATTGCCTACGCTTATCTCAGGGCATAGTTTCAAGGAATGCTCCTTGAGACAAGTAATTTACCAACTCAGCGTATTCATTCTCACAATAATCAATTACGAACAAATCAGCATCTGGTAATTCTATGTCAACGCCTTAGTTTGCTTGGGTGCTAGTAACCTAGACAAACAATCAGCTCCCACATGGGTCTTACTTGGATACATAAGCTGGCACTTACTACTACCATGGTTGGGTGCTCTTGTGTTCCTTGATTCAACTCTTGTGTAGGTTTTGGAACTAACTATTCACTTCCAAGACGTGTGATTGTTATTGGTACTTCAACAATCTCTGTTTATCCCTCAATATCCCCCATAAAATTGCTTGGAAAAACATCCTATTAGGGGAGAATTGGGGTCTCAAAAGGGCCTCATAAGGAATGGATTAAGAAATGGATTAAGTTAACTACAAGTGAACCACTATGGTAACCCATGGGATAAGGGCCCCTTAGCATTTACTTAGCTAACATGGTTTGAAATTAATCAACTTTAGCCTTTGGATGGAGATGGATAGTGGATACATCAAAGGAATAGGATTCCATGGCTCTACTGGGCTCCAAGTGGCAAGATTTGACAAGCGAAAGGCAAGGTTTGACTTTGTGGGGCCTCATTAAGAGGGAAAAGGCACCTTTTAATGTCCACCCTAGATCCAAGATCAGTGGCCAAGATGGAGGCATCTGTTTAGGTAGCAAGGATGAAGGTGCATTTTTGATGGTGGAGATATAGATCCAAGATCAAGGTCCCAAATTGAAGCGCCTGTTTGCATGGCCCGGATTAAAGCACTATTTTTTTTCACATCCTTCCTTGGATCTAGACATGATCTATGGCCTAAATTGAAGCACCTTTTGCTTTCATCCCCTCCCTTGGGTCCACCCCTTGATCTATGGCCCATATTCAAAGCGCATTTTCCTCTCATCCCCTCCCTTGGATCCACCACTTCATAACAAGACAAAGCACCCATAGACGCGCACACAGACGTGTTTACTGAACTTTAAAAAAAACTTACGGGCACGTCTATTTGCGTGTCTATTTGCATGTCTAGAGACCCGCGTCTAACAGTGCATCTATATAGCAGACAGACGCGCATCTAGATGCCTAAATAGACGCTTTGCTAAAAAATTTAAAAAACAGACAGACGCATTGTTAAACGCGTGTATAGATGCATTTATAAACGGTCTTATAGACGCTTTTATAGACGCACAAATAGACACTTCCCGAATAGACAGACGCATATATAGACGTGTTTATAGATGCACTGATAGACGCGCTACATAATATTTTTTTTAAAATTTACAGAATGCTGTGTATGTTGTGTATGCTATATAGTTACAGGAATTCCATTTCCACATTGTGTAATTCAATTCTTACAGCCAACCGCATTTTAATTACAATTCCAAATAAAACATTACAACTCCAAAACGCAATAAAATTGAAAGCTCAAAAAGTGCTTGTATGTACATATAGCACGAAGCTAAGCCACGTCATGTGGCTTCAAGTACAAAAAATAAGAGGAGTGTATATACAAGAGGCACGAAGCCAAGCCAATGGCTTTAAGTATAAAAAAGAGTAGCTAGCACTACTTCTACGACTAATCTATGTTCTCCACGTCCTCGCTTCCTTCCATGCTCCCTTCTGTGCTCCCTTCTCCACCTCCTTTCTCGTCTTCTTCCTCGTCTTCTTGTGCAGGGACCTGTAAACAAGGGACAACATATATCAATGTATGAAAAATCAAATCTTTACTTATAATATTGACATTATTTAATTACTTTCAAATACCTCGAGGGCTGCTCCAGTAGCCCAGATATACTGCTCCTCAGTAATCAACCCGTCATGATAGAAGTGCTTCCATGTATCTCCTCTACGATGGTGGTGGTGGTAAGATGTCTCGATAGGAGTAGGGTATCTACCCATGATGTCAAGCTGCAAGATGACACAATTTACGGAGGGGTTAGTACAAAGAAACAACCTCCTAATAAACTACATAAGCAATATAATTTGAGATCGACACTTACAAATTGGGCCTCCCATGATTCAACACCCCCTGCTCCAAAATGCACGCTTCCATATTGCTCCATCTGGATCCTTTATGCCTCCATGTGCTGCAGACTGGGGTCCTCCCTTGCTGACTTCATTGCTTTCTTCCACTCACGCTTGTGAGTGGTGTGGGGCGGGCCCCTTGGTGGTTGACCTCCCTCGAGCCTGGCAAGCTCCGCTAGTGCCTGCCTCTTAAGCGAAGATCTTTTATTACCAAGTATTGTAACAATCTTTGACTTGGCCCATTTATCTATGAACTGACGATTGGGGGGGTTAGGATACCTAGAGCGAACAGCAGCGA